>NW_026267211.1:728214-735545 GCF_000697945.3 Frankliniella occidentalis | reverse complement strand
CCTAGGAGCGCGACGCGGCACGAGCTGTGAAAGAAGTGAACCCGGGTGGAAGGATCTGCACTTGAAACTACACCCATTTTCTGAACTTTTTTTGCACTTTAATTGTAGCCAGAATACAGGTGGGTCTAAGTCAGAAGTAGTGTTCAGAGTGTGGCTATACTCGAGTCTGTGTGTTCTGAAACTTCAGTTAAAGTATAAAAAAGAATGCTTAAACTACAATTAAAGAATAAAAAACTATAGTTTAACTGTTGGAAAAGTACCTCTTTTTTCGGACAAACTACAGTTTTCTGCTAGTTTTCCATAAGTCGTTCCAGAGTTGTATCAGTTTAATGCCACTTAAACCACAGTTTTACTACAGTTTAATTTGAGGTTTGCTACAGTCACACTGCAAGAAAACTTTACTATTACTTTAAGGTTCTACTGCCAGTCCGATTGTAAAAAAAAATATGCTTCGTCCAAAGAAAACAACAACTTATGTCTGTGCTTGTTCTGCATTCATCCTTGATCATGCTGTAGAAGTTGCCTCAGGAATAAAGATTGTAGTTGTAGTACAGGCCCCATGTGATAACTTTTAAATAGCAACAAAAATGTTTTGGTTATTTCAAGATTTATTGATGACTGTACTCATTGTAACTCATTGCACAAAAGAAAATTAATGTTGACTGAAATACAGGAGAAACCTTGCTGCATTCAAGATATCCTTTGTAACAATAATGACCTTGTCAATTGATTCTTTGGTTCAAGACCTAGAGAGAAAGAAACATCAGTTTACCATTTCAACCTTGCATTCGAGCTTCCCTGATTGACATGCACTAAATGTTTTCAAAGAAGACTTACATTTCAAATCAGAGCAGAACTTGTACTCTGCCTACGCGTTGTGGTTCTGATGCAATGATAGGCGAATAGAGAAAGGCCCGCATAACGCACCCCAAGGGTTGTGCTGCCGTAAATGTTGACATCAATGCTAGATTTGAATTAAATAAAATATCATTAAGCTACATAATATATTCAATGCAATAAAGACAACAGAAACAGGATCCCCCTGCTGTACTTACTTCAATAATGTATCAAATATCAGCATAAGATAAGGAAATCTGCACAATAAATGCTGACGAACAAAAGCCGATGGGAGCTGTACAAGCAATTATATCTGAAATCAAAAATACATTCAAGGTTATATAAAATCGATGCACAAATTGATGAGCATAATAATACGAATCTGTACTATGAATCTGCAATTGCTTTGTAAGTAAAATTAAAGCCTTGATTTCCCTACCATAAGATGAGAATATGGCATCCCATAACCTACTATAGGTTAGGTGTCCGAGAGGTTGATGGTTGACCCTCACTCTGAGACCAGGCCAACAGCAAACTGTCAAAATGATTAAAAAAACATTATTATTAATAATAATTTATCAAATCTTCGTTCCTCAAACCAATTCAGTGCTAATAGTTGCATGATTTACATACTGAAGGTAACTGAAGGTTCCCAAGAGAAGCCGACTTAGTACACTCGACTCAATCCTCTCTCGCATTACGTCTCCGATATTTCCACAGAGAGAGATCTGTCTATCACAAAGTCACGTTAGAATTAAAGTTGTGGTTTCTTCAAACGCTTCAAACTTAAAACGTTTATAATAACGCTCTCGAAGTTGCTGTACTTTTGATCTGATGGACAGCAGCAGACGCGAGCACAAGACGAGCAGACGGATTGATTGTTGTTTACCTACCGACGCCATCTTGAATAATTTCGCTACTCATCTGTCCTCTGCTTTGGGTGTCCTAACCTTCCGTACCGTGTACTTTAGCCCAAAAAAACAAGAAGAGTTCCAAAGAATGTACTTTATGATAACAAATCATGTATCAACCGCCGTAATAATTAATTCCTACAAAAACCTTCAATTTGGCATGCAACGTTACAATACCCTGACGAGGACGAGGGTAAGCAGTCAAGTCTACTTGTTGAACTTAGGTGAGAGAAAAGATCATAACATCACTCAAGAACATTCAAGATGTTTCTTAAATGTGAGTGGGTGTATTTGTTATATTTGTCTGAGTTAGTTCTGATTTGGTCTGTGTAAATTACTTTTTTGTTCCATGACTTCCAATCGTTTTGGACTGGGCCGAGGAAAAATGTGTTTGCCAAACCACTGCCAGCGTTCAGTTCGAGGATTTTAAAAATAAAACAGGAAATGTTTCAGGTAAGTTAGTATAAAATTACTCATTTAATTTAGCCAGATTCTTTGAAATTCATTAAACATGGTTTAACATGTCCCATTAAATAAAAGACAAGAGATGCAAAATTAATCCATATCATCATCCACTTCACTCTCACTTTCTGAAACATACTAAAGGAAGGGAATTAAAAAGAGAACTAGTTAACACATCACAAATAGTTAAAGACAGGTAACTTACTGATACTTGGCGGATTTGGTTGGCTTTCTCCCCCAAGAAAGAGTTAACCGCTGAAGAAAATGCCGATTGAGTCAGGTGTGGAAATCTTTCCAGTACAAAATCTAGAACAAAATTATAGTTAAGTTTGATTGAATTTGTAAAGAAATTTACCCTTATTTGAACACTGACTTACTGTGAATATCTTGAGTTTTCTGATACTTCTTCAACGATGGTTTTGTAACTGACATCCCATCTTTTGTTCGTCTTTGTCCAGCATACGAGCTCTTTGTCAGCCTTCGCCTGCTGAAGGCTTGACGCAAGCAAATGCCAACCATCCGACCAGGAGAGGAGGCTAGCCGAGCGATGTTGTAGGATGTTTTATCCAGTAGCAAGGACTTGCCGACCTGAACCTGGAAATATAGTAAATCATTAATACATTACAAGGTCAGTACAAATGTTTCTGTTGGCAACTAAATCCAGAGCTCTGTACCTTCTCAGCTTGAGTAGAATGAACAATCTCCTTCTCCTTGGCCTCCCTGGTCTCTTTTGACCGCTGAGGTGTTTGGTTCAAAGCATCCTTCACTGCTGCAGCAAGCATTTGCCTAAATTCTAAAACAACACATGTTAATGAACCATTCACTTACGTAAAGCCAACCAGTGCAAACTGAAATCTTACCTGGCGAGTCAATATGAGGTGCTGATTTTGGAATATCTTTGAACTGTCCAGCTTTAGCCTTGGTTCTCTTGAGGTTGATCATAACAATCTTGAGAAATTCTTCATCCTCTGAAATTTAAAAGAAAGCAATGTAGGCAAATGGATCACTTAAGGTACGCCTCAATTTATACCAAGAAATGAATTAAATCCTATTCCTTTTGCCATCAGAATTCCATGCCAATATCAACCAACTTACCACTGACTTCATGAATGATCCCATCGTAGAAGTGCCAGCCACCTTTAGGTTTTGGTGCTTGACGCCACTCGACCACATAACTCTCGTCCTTCTCATCTGGAGAGTACCCCCTTACCCACTCTAATGGGACATTGTGAGTGAAATCAATTGAATCCGGTGATTCATTGATCCACTCAATGCAAGCCAACTTTTGCCGGGGTGGTTGCTCGGGCACGGGGGTCGTCAAACGGGTACGATTTGAGAGATCGCGACCGGATTTGTCACGTCCATTTTCTGACCTTGACTTTGACATATCTTCAAAGTTTAGGCAGACACAGACAACGACAGGGGCTCCCGAGAGAGAAGTACGATACCGGATGGATGGGCTCAGCGAGCAGCAATAGACAGTAGCCGATCAGCTGGACCACGAGGACAGACTGCACGGTGACAGACAGGTTCAGCTGGAGGCACTCGACGACAACAGCACGCGAGGAGCAATAAGTGAGGAACTGTAGCCGATCAGCTGGACCACGAGGAGAGACCGCACGCACTTGACAGACAGGGAGGCACACAATGACAACAGCACGCGAGGCACTTGAGTCAGACTAGTGACAGATGAGGCGTGAGATGATATTTATACCCTATATGCCACTGCCCACTTGATAACTGGCTGCAGCCAGGCAGGGATATTCAAGCAGTTTAGATTATCTAGTCTACATCTGTCAATATTCTCTGCCAGGCTCCAGTTAACACATAATTTTTCATTATTTCTTTTTTTTCTTCCCTCTCCTACACCTGTTTTACCAAGTTCTCTTTTCTTTTTCTCTTTCACATGGTCAAAATCAACTGTTTAGCCTTCTCTCTCTTCCCTTTCATACCTAATTAGTTTTCATTAATGTTCTTTCACCTGTTTCAGGAGGTAACTCTTTAAGATTCAGAGCGAAGTTTGCTGTGTTTGGAGGATATGGATTTGGATATTGCCAGTGCCCAAAGGGAGGAAATCTCCACACAGGAGTTGACTGATTCAGTCTATGAATTTCAGGTGAGTCTTATATGCAAACTTGCTTTTTATGTTATAATAATAATGACTAGAACTAGAATCACATATTTCTGATTGGTGAACATAATATTAATGCTCCCCTAACTTTATGTTTCTACATAGAATGAAGATTTACGAAAACAAGTTGCTGCCCTTAAAAGTTATACCAAGCATTTGAGATGGCATTGTTACATTTACCGCAAGGCATTAGCTCATTTCCCAAATGGTATGGAAATTTTGGAAGCAGTCGAGAAGGAAGTAGGAGCTGACAGGAGCCCACCATGCAGTTCCTGCGAGAAAGATGAGCTACTTCAGAAACTACAACAGTTGGAAAACGAAGTCCAACGAAAAGTTAGTATTTTATCTAAGTGTAATACTTTGATTTTTGTGTGGTATGTTTCTCTGCTCTGACGCTTTGCCATGTTGTCCATAGAGAAAGAGAGATGCTGATTCTGATTCCGAAGCCTGAAGATATATTTTTCTATTTTGTCTACTCATGTTTTTTTTTTCCTAATGGATTTGATTTCTGCATTAAAATTCTTTGAAAATAGTTTAGACATATTTTATTTTTCATAAACTGTCTAAACCATCTAAGATTTAATACATTCTCAGGAGGCACTATTTGTACCCCCAAGAAGTTTGTTTGATTCGTCTCCATATTTATAGTTAACTAAGATGAAGCATTGAACATGCACTGTTGATATTCTAACTGTAGCTCTAGATGTATGAAAACAGGATCATTCAACTCAGGGTGAAAAAAGGAGAGTATTTGAGGTGATTTGATTTTAACATTGATATGATTTTTTTTTTTCGGTTTAATGGCAACCTGTATCACAATTATAAAGAAGGTAGATTCAAGTAACGTGAATTCAGTCAACATTTGAAAACAAATATTTCTTTTAAATACTAATCAGGAATACACAATATAAGAATTATTGGTGCTTTTAAAATGTGTTGCATTCTGCTTGTCCCTCTAACTATAATACATTGAAATGCGTGGCACATGAGTTATTTTTTGATAGTCTGAAATACTCCATATTAGACAGTTTTAAAAAGCAGATGCATTTTAAAAAATCAAATCCATAATATTAATCTCAACATTGAAATTTGTTAAAATTACATTGCAATCTTAGTTTTACAATTCTGTTTCAATTCAGAAGATAAGTTGCTGGAAAGACTACAAAGAATAATAAAATAATTGTATCTATACAAAAAAGATTAAAAGTGAAGAAGTCTCAATTAATTTAACATTTCCATCTTTAAAACATTAACACATCCTAAGGTAAGCTTTTCTTCATCTGATAACTTCACAGTAAATGAAATCAGTTTCATGCTGAACTGAGTGGTAGGGATGCATCGTAACATATTCTCATTTTCCCCTAGCACTCGATAGTGTGGCAAAGCTCTGTCAGAAACTTTGACATGTCTTCGGTCCTTAAAGTAATGGCCAATAGCATAACAAACATTTGATATGACAATGAAAGATTGGATTCTAAATACCTTGTTTGATTCAAGAAGCACAACACAATTTACCTGCCTTTTCACTCTGTTATAATTACTAGACTGAAACAGTTCATTGTTAACTATACATCTATCATAGGAAGGATATTCTTTACTCCGATCAAATGCAACATCTGATCTTACAAGGGCATGCCTATATTCTTCAGACAAAGTCATTCTTCGAGGTTCTCCTAATAATGATACTGGTCCAATAACAAGATGGGGATTTGCAAGAGTTTTACTACTAGACATCACACTGGTAAGATATTCCTTTTCCTCATCACTCATAGCAAATTCTAGGTCAGCTCTCATCTTTTGCAAAGCTATTCTCAGCTGCATATGCTTGGTTATTTGTTGAGCTACACCAGTGCCACTTTTAACTGAAGCCTTAATCTCACCTAAGAAACTTTCGTAAATGAACGCAGAATGTGTCCATGGCTGAGCAAAATTGACTGTGCTATTTTCTAAATGAGTCAACAGGTGAACACTGAATGTGACATGAACTCGACCATACAACAAATCAATTTGTTCATTAAAAAGTTTCAAATAGCGACTGGCATAGGTCACCTCAGATTTTGCTACTGAATTTTGCATTAATAAAACCACCCCATGAACTAAGAGAGCCCAATGGTTTAAATATCTAGGAGGCAAAATGTTCATCATTACAGGTAAACTGTAAAACACTATCCAGTGAAACCACTCATGGCCTCTGAAGTCAGATCTTTCAGTCAACGATCGAGGAGCACGAGAAATGTCATCTATTGTAGTGATTGCCAAGAGGCGACGGTCAATGACAGCAAGTCTAGTACGAACATTGTAGGGCTCATTGATTCTTCTTTTACCAATCCACAGGTTGGTAAAACGCTTAGCAACATTTACAAGGCAATGGAATATATCCAGATCCAAACAATGTATTATATCAAAGGAAGGGATGCTTGATAAAATTGATGTTCCTCTGATACCCATGTGAAAAGTTCCAGTTCTGTCTCCTTCTCTTGCTAACTCCATGGTTTCTTCATGGGTCCTCATAGGGAATTCACCATTACACAGGGAGTAAGATGTTATTTTACCTCTGCCATACCTCAAACGGAAACCCCGATGGCAACAAAGTCCACAACCATAACGTCCTGAAAAAGTAATAAAAATATCAATTGATAAAAAGAGGGGCAGAGGAAGTATGGAATAAATAGAAGTGCACTTACCATTGAATTGCTTTGAATTTCGGAGTAAAGGCCGGGCAACTGAGTCACTTATACACATGAGACATACAATCTTTACATTTTTGATGACACCATTCTCCATATAATCTATGCCAAAGTGGTACATTTCAAGACATTCTTCGACAAAGGGCTTCATGTACTGGTTGATGTCAGGTTTTTTTTTGCCCAGCCATACTGAAGCCATCAAAACAAACTTCCTTCTCAAATGTAGAGGTAGCTCATTCAAAGTGAGGAGGACCGGCCATGCAGAGTGCTTGCTAGTAGATGCAACCTAAAACAAATAATTTA
>NW_026267211.1:725104-728164 GCF_000697945.3 Frankliniella occidentalis | reverse complement strand
CTCTCTCTCTCTCTCTCTCTCTCTCTCTCGCTCTCTCGCTCGCTCGCACTGTGTGTGTGCCGCAGGAGGCGCTGGGCAGGCGTTCCGCACCTTCCCCACTACCCTGCGGCAGCGAGATAGAGGCGAGCGTCGCTTCAGTGCAATTTCAGACCCGATAAATCTCTGAGTCACCTGACTTTGTTGTTTTCACCTCCCTTAGCGCTATGCCCCACACCAGTGCGACGGCTCCGGCCGTGCCCGTCGCGTTATGAGGTACACCTAGGGTCAGCGAGGCAGCCTACTTGACCACTCTGCAAAAAACATTGTGCGACAAAGATAATTAATTGATTTTTTAGCTGCATGATTTGTTGCAATAACGAGAAAAAATTTGTTCCTGAAACGTATATGTTCTCAAGCACATCCAGAAAAAAATCATTATGACTGTAGCGGACTATAGTCATGGATACAATCTGATACAATGGCGCAAAATGTGCGAATGTGCTAGAATTATTACGCGTTTTGATCCACTGCAGTGTACATGTACAGAAAAAAGACACACGAAGAGGCAGTTTTTTTGCCTCCCCCCTTACACTGTACGATATGGTCTTAATGATTGGCAGGGGTGGCGGGTAGGGCATATCGCGACCCCCGGGAGGGGGTGGGCGCGAGGCGCGAGGCGAGGCGCGAGGCCAGGAGATCCAAAGAGGAGAGGGCTGGCATTTGTGGCTCGCCGGGATCAGCCCCCGTGGGGATACTCCCTCCACCCGCGGCGTGGTGTTTACCGCCTTGCCAGCCCTCAATGAGTTGGAGACCAGCTGAAAAATAAATTCGTCCTGTTTTTTACTTTGTAAATAAGATAAACACAAACGAAAGAAAATGCAATCTGGCCTGACAATTAAAAATCTCCGCAAGGATCGGATAGTGAAAGCAGATGACACAAATGCAAGAGTCTGAATTTTTTCATATTTTAGAAGGAAATAATATTTTAATCTTAGCATGTTAATATCTTTACTTTACATGTTTACATCCAAATTTTAGTTGGTCGAATTACACGTCCCTGAAGTGACCCGTGCGCCAGAAACTGGAACCAAAAGCAGTCAACTGACATTCCTTTATGGTTTGCTTACATTCCGGTGGCCTAGCGGCAGAGAGGGAGGGGGAGGGGGGAGGGTGAGCGGGTGGGCTGGCCGAGGCGGGGCGGGCCGGGCGGCCAGTGTTTAGAGGGTTTAGAGCAGCATGAGCACGGGGCGGACGGGAAAGGCAAGTGGAGGGCGGCGGCGCGTGCCCGCCCTATACACCCTACCTAACTAAGCAAGAGCGCACCAAAAAGTCAATGAATATTGGTCACATTGTTGGCTTTCAAGTGCCAGCCAGAATAAATAATGTTAGCAGTTGTTTTGGACTTGTTTAGCCAGTAAAGGTATTGATGTCGTTTAGTGTGTGTGTGTGGGGGGGGGAATCACACGAGTTGCGTCGGTATTTTACAAGCTACCGGAAATCGCGGCAGTAAAACGGGTAGCGAACGGAAAGCAGGGAAAGCGCTAGCGGGAATAACGGGCGAGCGCGTGGTGGTAGTGCGCTGCAGGCTGCGACGCGTGCCCGAGCGTGAGCGCCCACGCTCCAATAAACTTATTCAAAATCCCATTTTACACGTGTATCATGCTATGGCGTAGCCCGCTGTTTACTTTTGCGTTCACCTTACCGTCAGGGTTGGCCCGGCCCGTTCCTTTTCATGGCGCCTGGCCTCCCGTGGTCTCCGGCCCGACCGCGGTCTCCTTGCCTCGGTGACCCGCCCCACCAGACCTCGCCCCACCCCGCTCAGCTCGACGAGCAGGTCGGAGGTAAGCATTCATGTTTGATCCCTGCTCTATGCTCCAGGCACGGCCAGTGTGTTATCGCGTGAAAAAATATTTACAACAAGGAAAAAAGTGTACGAATTAATCCACGGGGTGGAATGATAATTATCAACAAGTGTGGCCTCCAATTATGTTTTGTACGTTCAGGGTTGTCATTACTGTAATGTTTCCTGGGGGTGGTATCGGGTGTCTCGTTGTTGCGCCCAGCCCGGTCCTACAGGTCGTTAACCCAATTGTAATTAAGTCTGACCAGTGCGTGGTGCTCAGACTCATTTATTTACTTATTTGTTTATTTATTATCCTCATAGGTGTAGTTTTACCGAGTTTTACACACCTCGGTAGGGGGGGCGAATTTCGGAAAACGAGGGTACGAATGAGCTCCCCCCCCGAAACCGCCAGCTTATGCCTACCCCCCCCCCTCTCTCTCTCTCTCTCTCTCTCTCTCTCTCTCTCTCTCTCGCTCTCTCACGCACACTCACGCACGCACTTTGAGTGTCTCCGGCCTTTATTCCCGCCGCAGTCAGATGAGAAGGAAGGGATACGCCGTCAGCGCCTTCATTACGGGGGAGCGAATCACCCGCAGTAAACTCGCCACGGCCCCGTCTCGCCCGTCACACGATCGCCAGCCCGCCCCGGCCACCCTGCCTCCCACGCTCATGACGAGCATCGTATGAGTCCTCCGTCTGTCTTGCACAAGTGTGTGAAAAAAAAAGGAAAAAAAAAGTATCAAACAGTCTCTGTTGTTGTTTTGCTGGACACCCTGGACTACAGATTTGTCTCCAATTTAAGCAGTCTTTATAGTTGTGCATCATGGCCACTAAACTTTGTTTAACTTTGCGTCTCAGTTTTCGGTATAAAAGATATTTCATTATTATTTTTAATCAAAGAACTTGTCTTATCATGCATTTCATTGGTCTAGTATAGCCTTCGTTTAATAACGTTAACTTGTTTTCGTATTTTCCCAAGCTGAAATGTTTTACGGTAGGAGGTTGTAACCTGCTTTACAATATCGATCATATACAAAGACGTTCATACAAACCTGCGAATGTTTCTCCCAGTGTGTTATGTTGAAGACAGCGATGATAATACCGTCTTTTGTAGGCGGCTTCTCAGACGTATGGCAGCGTAAACCGTAGATACCGCGTGGCATAGAGGTCAGGCGCGAAAATGGGTGCGTGGATAAAGGATGGGGTAAACGGGGAGTGGGGGGTAGAGGAAGGGAGGG
>NW_026267211.1:717063-721229 GCF_000697945.3 Frankliniella occidentalis | reverse complement strand
AGGTATATGACGTGCCATTGGGTCGTCGTGTGGAGAGGTGTGAGCAAAGTTGTGTGTGTGTGTTATTTGGAACGAGGTATTAGAAAAAAAACATGAAAAATCTTTCATCTTTAATAAAAACAGCAACATTCAAAATAAAAACAAAGAACTAAAGCAGTACCTGTAATCCATCAACAAAGATATTAAAGGACAGAGCTCCTTTGGGGACGTGTCTTTTATACAATTTTCCATCATATACATCCTCATAATTTGAAGCACACAGTTTTGACCGATGTTGAGGAGAAATTAAATGGGCTGACAGCCCACTTTCAAGGAGTGCCTTAATCTGTTGCTTTACAGATAAATAGAGGAAGTAACTCTTTCCTTTCTTGCATTCATTATAATCAAGTTGAAGTTGGCAGTTACCACAAATATTGACATTATATTCTATACGACCAATGTAATCACCACAATTTGGACACACATAGTGTACAGTCATATCAGAGGAATATGCATCAATAGCTTCTTTCATCAGAAACTTGGAAGGTGAGAATCCATCCCTGTCTTTGTTAAGAAGGCCGCTCAACTTCATTACTGATTCTGCAGCAGTATAAGTTAGATTGTGTCTCTTCTTAGTAGCCAATAAAAGTAGTAGTTTGACTCTATCTCTAACACTGGAAGGTAGGTCTGGTGCAGTGGCGCATTCATCATCCTCGGATTCATCTTGACTACTATCGTCATCAAGTTGGTTATCATCAGGGTCATCAGGAGGCTCGTCAAATATTTGGTCGAATAGCTCCTAAATGGCACCAGAGACATGAGACATTGCCAAAAGTAACAATCAACAATGTACAAGAGGAAAATTTAAACTTACCTCTTCGTCCATGCATTGAAATTGTTCTGATTCATCATTATCATCATCATCCTCATCAAGAAAACCGTCAACACAGGGAACATCCGCATCACAGTCAGTAAAATCACAAGCAGGCACATTGCCATTGCCGTTGTCAATGCTAACAGCAGGATCAGATGAAGCTGCACCAATTGGCCTAAAACCATTAAGAATGAATGTGGCACAGGTTAGCCCAGGTGTGAAAAAAAGCAAACAGCAATATGAATTTTTTGTAAAAGTAGGCTACAACTAGAGTTCTTTAGGAGTATGAATAACAGTTTCACTCACGTTTCCAAGTAGTTGGTGGGGTCGACGTCACTGAAGGTTGAGGTTAAAAAGTCATGTTTTTGTTTATTGATGCCCTGACTATCCTGGAGCACCTTCTTCCGCGGCACTGCTGGTTTAGGTGGATTAGCTGGCTTAGCTCTGTAACAACAAAACGCATGATAGAGAAAGGCAAACAAAATAAGGAGCAACAAACGAAAAGATTTATGCACCTTTTTCGTTCTGGATGATCAAGTTCGTTCAGCGTCGATTTCGGAACGGGGACAGCCGAGTCTCTGAAGTGATACTGAATGTATGGGCCTCGCTTGCGCCTTCGCCTACAATTTTCTAAATTGTCCATGGTAAAAACATAGCGACTGAAACTGACGAGGCTGGCTCGAGTACGACCGAGTCTTACCGGCTTGTTGCGTATGAGAAGCAGCTGAGAGCACCACGGTGTTTCCCTGCGCTGCCGCTGGAAGCGCGACAGTCGATGGGTCCGAGGGAACTCCCAGGGAAGCGTTATTCACACACCGCGCACCCCGATGCCCGACCTCCCGCCTGCTCGTGGTAAGAACTTGTCGACAAACGTCGCAAGTACAAATGCTTGTGTTTTAATACTGCACCTCAGTCTACAACGCAAAGTTAACTGTAGAAATGCAGTAAAATAGCACTCAACGATAATTTGTAACACCTTTTCGAACTGTATTAGTAAGTAAACTTTGGCACTGTAGAGGGCGGGCATGAAAATTTGAAGTGTATTCTGCTCAGAACAGTGTACTGCATACTTCACTTTAAAACTGCAGAAAAAATGTGTGAATTATGAAGTTGTTGACGTGTAAAAGTCGAGGCAAGAGTGCAGTGGGGAACTATAGTGTGAGAACGGTTACTCGCGTCTTTAAAGTACAGTTTTAAAACTGTAGTTTTGCTAGTGTAGTTAAAACTATAGTTTAACTGCAGATCCTTCCACCCGGGTGGGAGTGTCGTGCGTGATATCACACGTGTGTTGTTTCCTCTGATAGTCATTATTCCTCTTCATGTTTGCATTTTAGTAGGCACATCGCCTACCATTCTTGCTTTTTGACACCTCCTCCTCCTCCCCCTCCCTCTTTCTCTCTCTCTCCCCCTCAATGAATTCTAAAATTCTCTCTCTGTCCCTCTCTTTCTAGCCCCACGCCCGGCCTCTTCTGCTCCCTTATGTCTGCTCAGCACTCGGCCATCTCATATGGCAAAAAGTAATGCGCATTGCACATTCATCATAAAGATGCTGTAGATGTCCTCGTCCCTTTACGCCGCCGCGCGCCTCGGCCGCGTTGCTATGCCGCGGGGGAGGAGGCGGGAGGGAAGGGCTGCGCGGGGAGCGAGGGGGAGCAGGGAGCCGGGACGTAGGGAGAGGCGGGGGAGCGAGGCTGACGCTCGTAGACTCGCTGCTAAACAAGGCGTGGTTGGTTGGATGTTTTGCCGGACTCGGGGGGTCCCGCCCCGCCACCGCAGTAATCTCTGGGCTCGAATTGTAACACAATCTCGCGACGATTAGAGGAATTACACAGCGTTCTGCTCCGCTCCGCTCCGGCCGAGCCCCGCCACCACCCACCCCCATCCAACCGCCTCTCGGTAGTGGGGTGGGAGTGAGAGTGAGGGAAGCGGACGTGAAAGAGGTGAACACGCGTCCGCCACACGATGACTCATTCTGTCCGATCCGTTCTTAAATTGTGACTCAAACAATAATAGTCCTTTAAAAAAAAAACACATAATAACTTAAAGAGAGAGTCTTATTTTTCTATTGTATAATTTTGTATCTTTTTTGAAAATGGTGTATTCGTGTGAAGATAAACGTGTCGAGTGCGGTGGCTTTGTTACTGTCCCGTCTCACTCACGTCCCGTACTGCAGATCCCCTGTTCACGCGACGGAGTGTTTGTGGCCTCGCAGGCCACGGCGCTCCCGCAAAAACAAGATGCTGATGGGCGGGTGTCGCGGCGCGGCGTGGCGGGGCGGCGGCTCAGGCCCTGTAGGATCGGTAGACATTTAATTTCCGTCCTCAAAGCAGCAGAAGGAGCAGCAGGAGAAGCAGCCCTTGCGCGCCTGAAGGCCTGAAGGCCTGAAGGCTTGCCTGGCCTGCTCAAGCCTCTGCGCCGAGGTCGCGTCTCCGCCGTGGCGCACGGCGCTCAGGGCGAAGACAAAAGTGTCTTTCATAACGATGATCTTTTGTGTGTATATATTTCATGCTTTTTAAGCCGACATTTTTATTCGGCAGCTACGTCTGCGCACGCGGGGGTTGTTTTTAACAGGGAAGAGATCGTGGAAAAGTTCCAGACTGTTGCTCCTCGCCCACCATGACCTGGCGGGGAACGGAGAGGCGACTGGATCGCCTGGTTCCGCTCTCTGCCAAGGCAGTTTGCCATTTAATTTTCTTTTGCCTCGCCCGGAATATATTTCCCTGTTGCCATGCGCTCCGGTCGGACCATCGCAAGCCCTTTCCTGTGGTCTGATCTCCACAATAATTAACAATCTCTCTCCCTTTGGCCCTCGACCCGGTGCAGCTCGGGCTCGGGCTCGGGCCGGCACGGGCGCCTGGAGCACCCGCCGGCTGGGCCGCCCGCTCGGCGCGGGTGCGGGCGGGATGCCTACCCCCCCGACCGCAGGCGCTCGGCCCGCCAGCCGGCCGGCTATCCAAACACCTGCTCGCTGTTTAAATGCAGGCAGGCAGTTGCAATGTTGAATGTCGTCATTTAGCATAGTAAGGTTTTTATTTTGACCGAGTAAACTGAGATTTCCGACAGTTCCGGGCCCGGTTGATTGTTTTGACACTTCGTCCACCCCATCCCTCCTCGGCCCACCCTCCCCCACATCCCTGGTCATCTCTCACCCCTTTCCCACCCTTTCCACCCGCTCTCCGACTCGTGGCAGAGTATGACCCTAAACCGCTTAGTGTTAATTGAGAGTGTTAGTTCGGCAGATTCTCATCCTCTCTCTCTCTCTCACACTCTCTCTCTCTCTCTCTCTCTCTCTCTCTCTCTCTCTCTCTCTCTC
>NW_026267211.1:705364-715813 GCF_000697945.3 Frankliniella occidentalis | reverse complement strand
GCCCCGCCCCGCCACACCCCGCCACACCACGCCTCGCCGCAGTGCGGTGAGACCCCGGCGGCAACAAAGGCGTACGTTGGCGCCTCGACAGGTGCAGTTTGTTGCAGTTGTGTCCGTGACGGATAAATCGCTGCCAAGGTCGTAGGTAAATTTTACACGTCGGTCTTACGCCCTTTTCAATTTTCACCAGTGATGTGCGCAAGCATTAGTACCCCAACTTTCATGTTTTACGGCCGTATCAAAATCTTTTAGTTATTTGTTGTTGTTCTTTTTCGGTTAAAAATATCTGTACCACGCGAACGAACAGAGGCACGCGTGCGACCGGAAGTGAGGTGACGAAAACAACAATGACATTGTGTGTTCCGCGGGGGCGGGAATGGCCATTTCCGGCCGGAGGTGGCGAGGCAAGGTGCCGCGAGGCGGGGAGGGGCGGCCAACAGCCGGCGCGTTACGACAGACCGTCCGTCCAGACCGGGCGCGCGGCCGCCGCCGCTGCCCACATCACTAATAGTGATTATCTAATCAAGGCGTTATTCGCGATTTGTGTTTGCAGTGGCCATGGGTCGCCTGTTCGGGGCGCTGCTCGTGCTGCTGCTCGCGCACTGCTGCATCCAGGCCGGCAGGGCGTCCAACCCGTCCAGGAAGTCGCTGCGCTCCATCGACTGCAGGTGGGTGTGTAAGAAAGGTACCCGCGGAAGGTATACCCTCCTCTCAAAGGGTACATGGTGTGACACCATCGCGGGCCCTTCTTCTTCTTCTCCCTCTACTTGTTCACCGCCTGCCCCTGCCTCAACGTCGGAACATTGTTTTGTTTTCGGAGAGGTGCCGTTAATTTTGAGCGAGCGCAGACGAGAATTATTCACGCCACTAGAGGCCATGCCCCCCTCCCCTGCCCTCCGCTGCTTACAAAGTGCAGCGACGTAAAGGACCTTGCGCGGGCGGCGAGAGCCGCGGGGTCGCTCCCTTTATTGCTCTCATAAGAAAAGGCCGACCCTCCGATATATACCTTCTGCTCGGCTCGTGCTTTACGGCTGTGCGTGCCGCAGGCCGCAGTGCGTGGGTGAAAACGACTAATTCTCCACAGAGAGAGAACGTTTCTCCAAGTTTACTTCTTGTCGCCGCACCTCCCCTATACTGGCTTTGCTGTATTTACACCCTTTTTCTTACCGTGTCTAAGGTGCTTTTAGTTTTTGAAGACCGAGAAGCCCGTTAATAATTTGTTGCTGCGACGAATCACCGCGCGCACACGCGGGGCAATGCATCAGAATTCTTTGCAATAATTATTAACTTAAGTTCCAAAGGAAACGGTTTCCTGTACGAACATATATATATTTCGCAGAAGGCATTTCGCAGTGCAGTGTTCGCAGAAAATCAGCGCACGCGGCCGACGGCGGCGCTGGAACCCCTTTGCATAACGCCAAACTTGGACTCGACGCCGAGGGGAAAGGCCGTGCGGGGCTTCCCCCCGGCTGGCATCAGTCATAGCGCGCTGCGTTGCGTTGTGTTGCGCGGGCCGGGGCGAAACCTCCGCGAATGGGGGGGGGGGCGAACCGGACAACACCTGTTTCCGGTGCGATATTTCGTGGTTCGTGGAGTTCATCTCATTCGTTATTGGTAACGGAGACTACTACTTGCTCATCATCGGCATCTTTACGATAAAATGTCTCGTAGACATTTTTGAAATGTACCACGAATTCGATGGGAAATAGAAAGTACAAAATCATTTACAACCAACAAACGAAGCATTTACATTAGCGGTTGTAAAATTTGCAGGGTGCGAAAAAAATGTGATTTTGGTTGCGTTTTAATTGTATTGGTGTGCGGCAAGAATTTGTACTGCACGGGTAACGGTATAGTTCGCACACGGCAGCGGCAACGGCGCACATGACCTTCATCTTGAATGCTCTGTGATTGTACGCCGTGGCCCCGGACGCCAGGAGCGGTTGTTCTTCAAAGGAGACGCATGTGTCTAATTCAGATGAAGCTACACCGTTGGACAATTATGTTGTTAATTAATAGCACTTATTGTTAAGTTTTTCACCGAGTCTTAATTGTTGGACAACCACACTGTTTGAAATGTAACACTTGATGTTACAACAATAATGTTTCTTCGGGGAAGAGTAAACACTGTCGTTTGAATAAAAAAAAAGGTTGTTACGTTGTTACTTGTACAACGACAAAAGCCAGAAAAACATGTCACCTGTACTTCCAAGTGTTGCCGCAATGGAAATCCCTCCCCTTTTTCAGCTAATATATTGACTGGTATATGTACAGACAAGCACATAAACTTCTGTAACCACTATATTGCCTACTCTAATCAATCATTGGCTGTGCCAGTCAAAGATTAGTTGTATGAAATAATTATTTGCCTGCATCAGTAAGATAGACCTTCACTGGGGTAGAGAAGGGATAAGCTCTGCTTACAGCTAATTTTTGACTGGCATAGCCAATGATTTATTAGAGTATACAATATAGTGGTTACAGTAGTTTATATACTTGTCTTTCCATATCAGTCAATATATCAGCTGACTCAGCGAATCATTTTTTTTTCGTGTAAGTGTGCGGCATTCACACACTTGGGTCTGCTCGTTATGCTTGGTTTGTGCGTGTATTGGGTGAACTTTGGCCGACTCCTGGGCAAATTGATGAACCTCTCAAGACGCCGCGAGGCCAGTCGTCGGCCTGGTTGAGAGGGGGGGGGGGGCGGCGGCGGGGTGGCGTCGGCGACAGGGCAGGCTCAGCCGCAGCTGCAAGAAACGAGCCGCAAGAAGTCCGTCAGAGGAATGGGCGCTGTCGCCGTCCTGCTGCTGGCGCGCTGCCTGTGGGGAGGGCTGACCCCTAACCTTAGCGGGCGGGCGCGTGTACACTGTCGGGGGAAATAATGTCGTCGCCGCCGCCGCCGCCGGCCGCTCGCAAAAGAGATGGAGCCCATTTCCGAGTCGCCTTTCCTTCTGTCACCCAGGCGACTGGTGTTCCACCCGCAGTGCCGGGGGATAGCGGCCAAGCGGTCCATGCCCAGCCTCCAGGAGGAGCGGTACCAGCTGGACAGGTGAGTGCGGGACGGCCGCCGACGGCCTCAATGTCATGTGCGAACCCTCTTCCTCTGTTATTTGTAGGTGCGAGGTGCACAGTATTAAAAGCATGCAGTGCGTGTTTAAAACATTGTCATTTCCAAAGGCCACATGGGAACTGTCCGATAAACGAGGACTAGTCATTAACGCCCCCACTCGCGTGAGCCCCAATGGGGGGGGGGGGAGGAGGACCGCGGGGGCGAACCCGTCATATGCCGTCTTTACATGACCCGTGGGGTGTTCGATCGCTCGCACGAAACCACAAGATTAGTTATCGATTACGAACGTCGGTCTGTTTGTTTTAACACGATGAAAATCTGACAAGCAACAGATCGTCCCTTCTGCCTTACTCTTTATTTTTTGCGAGACCAAAACCGCCCATGCAACTGAACGTCTGCGATACTTTCTTTGTGGAGCTCATAGCGTAGTCGTTGTTGATGACAGGGACGAGCCCGCACCGGCACCGGTGCCCGCCGTCGCCCACCCCTCGCCCTTCTCGTCCGCCTTCTCGTCCGAGCTGCGAGGCGACCCGCTGCTGCTCGGGCTGCTCGGCCGGATGGCCGCCGTGGAGGGCGGACGGCACGGGGGCGACTTGGCTGCTGCGGGCGAGGATGGCGACGCTCGTGACCAGCGCGACCAGCGAGACCAGCGCGACCAGCGAGACCAGCCGTGGGCCAGTGCTGACCAGGTAGGGCTCTCCCCCCCCCTTCCCATCTGTGTCTCTCTCTTGTGCTATGTCCCTTTCCTTCTCTCCCTCTCTTCTCTCCTTCTCTTCTCACTTCCCTCCCTCTCTTTTCACTTCCCCCCCTCTTTCTCACTTCCCTCCCTCTCTTCTCACTGCTCTCACTCGCTCACTTACTCTCTTGCAGAGCACTTCCGCTAGGATGGAGTGGCAGAACGCGAGGAAACGTATGAAGGAGCAGGACGTTTCCTACGACTACTGAACACTACTCAACAACATGATAGCCTTTTTATTTAAAACTTGAATTAATAACTCTCAAAAAATGTCATAGTTATAGTTGTCCAGACACGAGGCGGTTCTTACTTCGCTGTGTACTTACGCGGAGGTAACAATATCGTTACCTTTTTTTGAAAAAAATCTATTAAACATAAAAAGGGATGTCGGTAGTGTAGATATGTTAGTTGTATTATCGTGCAACTGTCGATAAAACGACCAAAAATGTCAACGGATGAAAAAAAAGAGTCGCAACGTTTGTTTTTGACTGCTTCCCATTAATAAAGGGGATAAAACATTAAAACGAGAGAGAGAGCGAAAAGAAGTGTGTCAGTGGGTTAAAACGTAGCGGGCCGGCCTGGGTCGGGCGAACTAATGTAATTGTTCTCGTTGGTGAGTCGTGACCGACGAGTCTAGGCCGGGCCGGGCTAGGCGAGCGGGGGCGGGTCTAGGCATCACCTGTGGCTGGGGGGTCGCCTAGTCGCCTAGCCCGCGTGACGTCACTACGCGCCACTCAGCGAAGCGTGACTATTATATCCACATCATCCGGAGTAAGCCCCCCGGGCCCCCCGGGCCGTCCCGGGGGCGGTCGCCCGTCGCGTCGCCCACCGGTCGGGTCGGCCTGCTCCCGGGGATGGTCCTGTCCGAGGTTGCAAGCAGATCTGCGCAAGCTGTCATAGCATGCTTTTGTACATTAGAAAAGTTGGAAGGCATCCCAATAATTAGCTGATGTATGTACAGTCAAATGACGAAAGCGTCGGCGGCACACCCATTTGGGATTCGTGGCGTTGGGGGATGGGGTACAAATATAATGGGGTTCTATGGATTCCTATAATGGTCCTGAAAATTTGTGGGACCCCGTAATATTTGTTCCCCTTCTAAAAGAGTCACGTCGAAGGGGGCGGGGCGGGGGAGCACCGTACCCTCGTTCTACAAGTTTGTAATCAATCTGACACTTCGAGTCGCAGGGCTGTAGAGATTTGAAGGCGGGAAAAAACCCTGAAAAAATTGCGGGAAAAATACGGGGAAAATAACGAAAACTTTGGACGCCTCTTATTTTGTTTCCTTTTCCAAATTTTCACGGAAAATTTTCAGGGGGAAAAAACGTTTCCCTTTAAATTAAAATCTCTCCCGGGCTGGAGCCGAGGCCGGAGCACTGGAGCTGGAGCAGCGGACTGCCGCCGGTGTCGCCGTGTCCGCCGCGTGGAGGGGCTGGGGATGATGAGGGCGCGCAGGTGTATGGGCAGCACGAGTTTGTCGCGGCTCGGGCTGTGGCGCTGCGCCACCGCAACCTAAGAGGCTTTGCGGTTCCATTTCAATCCCTAACCCCAGCCCCTCTGCCCCTCTCAGTCAGCCCCTCTTGACCCGTGCCCTGTCTGTCCCTCTCTGCCCCGTCGCTCGCACACCCCTTCATTCCTGGGCCCCCTTCCTTCCCTTTACCCCTTTCCTTTCCATTCCTCTCGAGTTCTCCCTCCCTCTCTTTTCCCTCTGCATTCTGCATTGTCTCCATAACAATCCCCGCCAAATTTTCTGTACTTCGTTGTCGCTCTTTAACCTTGAATCCTCTTCAGAAATTTCATTTCCTGCGTGACGAGTTGTGATTGTCACATTCGCTTGTCCTGGAATGCGCGTACGTGTCCTGGTGGGCAGTGTCTTTAAGAGAAGTCTTCTAATTTGGGCCCCATAAGTAAGATTTCTGACGCCGCTGCCTACTAGTGTGATTTTGGAGGGACGTTGAACAGAAAATTGAATCTTGAGTTACACGTGATGACTAAAAGGCAAAATATTTTAAAGTGTTCCGACGTATCCTACTATATTTTCTTTCTCGGATTGCTATCGGCACCATTTATAAAATTATAGTGTATGCTGTGATTTATTGGTGGAATTCAAAATAAGGGAAAGCACTTATAATTTGGTCAATGTTTGCTATAAATGTTTCAATGCACATGTTAATAATCTCCGTTATCTCAACGTTTGCCACTTATATCTCGCTTGTCGGTGTATTTTATGTAGGTAATGACTGATGACTAGACTGAGGTATATCTTTCTGTATTAAACCTAGCTTATGAAAAAAAAATCCCTGTCGGTTGTGGAAACTTTAAAAAAAATTGTTCAGCAAGTACATTTAACATGATAACCAAGATTGTGTATAAATTGGTCATAATAATAATAATTCCACGCCTTACAAGACGTTTTAAAATGTTTCTTCCTGCGATATAAAATTCTAGTCCAGTGTTGACATCATATATTGACGCCAGTCAAACCGAAAAAGTTCCCAACAGATCAAAATTTGTGAGTACTATCATCAAACTATGCATACTTCATTCTATAATGTTTTTGTGTTGTTTGTCTAGTGCTGCTTATATAGATTAGTTTTACGAATTCTTAAACTTTTTCAAATATTTCCTAGCGTTTTGGAAAAGTCAATGTGTAATCTTTAGAAATGTAGTTCCCTTCCAAAAGATTGTTCCTAGCTACTGTAATATAAGTAATCCGCAATTACAATTTTGTTATGAAGCTGAAGTTTCTCTCGCCTGTTTTCACTAATCCCAAAACAGTTCATTCTTTAGTGCAATCGATAATGAAGGAAAACGGCACAAAAGCAAAGAGTACAGTGAGGAGTTAGTTGAGTTCACTGTTCAGAAGCTTTAGTTCTTTGTTTTTGTTTAATTTTACTGCGAATAATCTCCATTTTAAAGCGGTACTGGTGCATAAACACGATCACCGGACGTCCCTCTGAAAGGTCGTTCAAGAGAACGATCAAACACCCTGTCGACGGGCCTGTCGTAGGACCTCGCAGAGGGCCGGTCATAGGATCTGTCGTAGTACCTGTCACGGTCGAAGGGTCTGTCGAAGGACCTTTCCCTGTCGTAGGGTCTGTCATAAGTCCTGTCGAACGACCTGTCTCTGTCGTAGGATCGGCCATAAGGCCTGTCGTAGGGTCTGTCGTACGACCGGTCATACGACCTTTCATGGGGTCTGTCGTGGAAAGAAGACTGGGAGTCCCAATCCCCCGGGGCCCTGTCGAAGAGGCCCCTCCCCGAGGCGCCGCCGGGGGCTCCCCTCTCGTACGGCAGCACGGACTGCACGTCCTCGACGCGCTCGAACAGCGAGAGCCGGCCGTCGCGCGAGGCGACCAGGATGCGGTCGGAGGGTTCGCGGTCCCGGTAGGCCCGGGGCCCGGGGACGTCATCGTCGTCCTCTGGCGACGGCGGCCCCGGGGGCGGCGGCGGCGGTGGTGGTGGCGGCGGTGGGGGTGGCGGGGGGTGGCCGCCCGGGCCATCCCACGTGCGGGCCTCTGCGAGCGCCGTCAGCAGGAGCACCTGGGTGCAGCGGGGCGGTGCAGTGCGACTGCGTGCGAGGGAGACAGACTGCTCTCTCCGTCTCGCTCGCTCTCCCGCCGGTCTGCGGCACGCTGGGGGGAGATGGGTCGCGCGCGAGGGAGGCAAACGCAAGCAAAACAGCGGAAGTAACGGCTCTGGAGCGACAAACACAACAAACGACGCGGCGCGTCGCTGACGTGACGGGGTTACGCAGCGCTTACCGGCAGGGCGGCGGCCAGGGCGGAGAACACGGGGTGCGCCATGCCGGCGGCCAGGGGCGCGCGCAGCACGAGCACGCAGAGGCTCTCCACGTCGAGCGGCAGCAGCGGCCGCAACAGGCGCCCGCCGCCGTCCGGGGCCCGCCGTGCCGCGCCTCGCATGGCCGCCGCGGCCGCGGCCACGTGATAGCGGCCCAGCCGGGCAACACCAGCCCGTCGTCTGCTAGCCGCCGAGCCGATCAGCGGGGCCCCGGCATGGTGAGCAGCAACACCAGCAGCCACCGAACCTGGGCGCAGAGCGTCGACTTCCCGATCACGGTTCTCTTCGCTTTCTCCTTCTTCCTCTTAGCCGCACAGAGCGATGAACCTGGCCGGCGTGCACGCCGCCGTACCGGCCGCCGCTGCTGCCCCGCGGCCCCAGAGGGGCCCCCCGCCCCGATTGTGTTCTGCTAGTGGAGCAGGTCGACGCCGGCCGCGGCGCGGGCGCGGGCTCCCATGGACCGCCCGGGGCTCCTGCTGCAGCTGCTGGCTCTGCTGCCGCTGACGGTGATGATGACGGTTAGTGGGAACGACTTTGAAAACCGAACCGACTCTTCGATGCACTCCATGGCTGAATTCGTTTGCGATGTACTCTCCCTGCCCTGCTACGTAAAAGAAATTGGACCGTTATCAGGCAAGGAGTGCATTCTGCCAAGAAAGTGCCGGCTTTTCGGATAGGAGATCATCAAATGTGGGAAGAGGGGCATGTGCTCGGGCATGTGTCACTCTTGTTTTTACCCAGAACACCTACGCCGAGTATTGAACGGCATTACCTTAAAAATTGTTAATTGTTGCTTGTAATACCGCGTAATACCGCGTAATATAGTGTAAGTGTAATACGGAGTAGTCAGTACTTACACGTTTCTTGGAGTGAACCCCCCTTCGGTTTTAACAGTGTGCGTTTGTTCGCGCGCGCGACACGTATGTACGGAATACCCCATTTGAGTGCGTTAGATTTACTAAATACTACCCATGAGTTTCTTATTTACTGTATATCTTCCATGCAGGTATTGTGTGCTAAGTTCATGCACTATTTAATATCTGGATCTACCGGAAGAATTACTTTCATAAAGAAATTACTAAAAATCGAATTTGAAAAATACAAGAACGATCCCCCGTATAAGATTCATAAAGGCAATTAAGAGATTCTTGACAGATTCAGCGTCTCTGCGTGTAGCTACAAACAGGGTCGATTTGGGGCCGAATACAAACTGGAAATCGTTTTTGGATTTTGGGGATCGATTTTTATAAATTTCTTGAGGAAATTGATAGTTCCTATTGACGGGTATCGAATTTTCTTCGCAATCGTGTATACGGTCACCCTACAAAAAAAAAAAAAAAAAAAAAAACACCGGGCGGAAAAAAATCGGAGACTATTACTTTTCATCAGGGGTCCGTAACTTATCATAACGAACATGATCGGTTTGTTAAATAATTTAACAAAGTCGCAAATAAAACTTTAAGTTAAGTTAGATACGTAACCAATAAGAATTTAGTTATTCCCTTAACGTTATATATGTAACCTACTCATTTAACGTTAAAAGCGGCTTCCCTTTATTTAGTGACTTCTATCGCACAGCCATGAAATAGAACATAACACTTAAACACTTATCAAAGTGATATTTGATAAATCCATAACGGTTATTTTTTAAAACAAAAGTTATAAGTTATTTACGTATCTGTTCGGTGCCATAGTAGGCGTTATCAGTTATCGGGTACAACACTAACGATTAACAAAACGTTATGAGGTCCTTATATGTTAAGTTACGGACCCCTGCTTTTCATGAGTCCTCTGGTGAGGTACCTAGGCTTCCAGAGGACAGGGTCATCCCCGGGCCTGTTGCTCGATCACTTCGTCTTTTTGTGTATTGTACCCTTCAGGTCCAGGGGACGAGTGTCCAGGAGGACGCCGACAATGACCTCGAGTTCTGGATGGACGACGACGCGAAGGCCGCCGAGGACGAGGACGGCGTCCGGATCGACTGGGTGGGTGCGCCCCCTGACGCCCTCCTGGAGTTGGAGGCGGACCACGGCGACGACCAGCAGCAGGCCGACAAGACCGTGTCGGTGGCCGGCGACGACCTGAACTGGGCGCTGCAGCGGATGCCGCCCACGCTCCGGAAGAGCCTGCGCCAGGTGCTGCTCCACAAGTACTCGCTGCGGATCACGTGAGCGCCCAGAGCGCGGACCACGAGGCGGACCCCCGCCGGTGACCTGGAGGCGCATCACCATAGCGCTCAGCCCCACCCCGACCATAACAGAAGATGTACGTACACTCGGGAAAATGAAAATCTGTGAATCGGACACCTAAACCGACCTAAACTACGACAGTGCAGCACAATGCTTTTATCAACGTATTATGGTCGCGCTTGCTCGGCTTGAACTTTGTTATGGTTGTTACAGATTATCATTTTGCGGGGTGTAAATTTGTTCGGCGACTCGGGCTTGCCTTGCCTGCTGGTCGTTCGCAGAATCCGTGCTTTTTTATGGTGGAGTAGAGAGGTTCCATGTCAGCATATGATGATAATATGTTGTATGGTTCTTGTCAATTTACTTACAACTGTGCTCATTTTCGACTTTGGCGAAATAAAGCCCCGATAAAACTCTTTATTGCTTAGGAAACTCAAGCAGCTGGTCATTTGTACCGTCTGGAAAGGCAATACACCGCAGTGTTGCGGGTTTGCCTACCCGATCCACCCTTAAGGCGCCATGGCCCCTCGGGCATTCAAACCCGCAACACTGGGGAGTATTAGCCGGTATTAGCCTTCACACTTGGTACTGATGGCGACTCTGAATTTGCCTCGCCTCAGTGATGTCATTTACTCCGTGGATACCCCCCGCCC
>NW_026267211.1:695765-705284 GCF_000697945.3 Frankliniella occidentalis | reverse complement strand
GGGGGTCGGCGAGGACTTCCCTCTTCGAGCCTGTGCGCCATGTCCTGTCCCGCCGCGGCGGTGAGGAAGGGGTCGCTTGAATATAGACATGGACTCAGCAGCCGGTAAAAATAGGACGACAATATGGGCGAGTGCCGCATTGGCACGACTCTCGTTGCCGTCACCGAATAACCCGGACGTTGAAACGGGTGTCCTGGCCTGACCTGACCATCTCTCGGCTGGACGAAAACGAACAATACCCAGGAAGGTCGACCCTTATTCGTTTCGCCGTAGTGTGTCCCACTGTACACTGCAATTTGGGAATGCCCCGAATGCAGAAGCCTTAGGGCAGAATCTAGATCTAGAGCGACATTTGGCGCATAATTATAGGACACCTTTTTAGGTCACAACGACAAGGACTGCCACACCATGACAGAGAGTGTAACACTTTTCGCACATCCTCGGACCGGTCCTCCGACTCTGAGCAGATTTCGTGTTACAACCCCACACTAGGCTACTTGGATTATCCTCTAGATTTCCCCGTATTACATTGGATTTCTGGGTACCCTCGATTTACACTCGAAATTGTATCAAAACTATATCGAATATCAGAAATTCGATTCGAACATAATTATAAATTTCAGGGTCGATTCAACACGAAAATCGACGATCTTTTCGGCCGTCGATATCGGCCTGGTGATGTTTTGATCCGATGTCACTACTTCTGGGAGAGGCTCGGCCAGGTGTGGCGCGTGCGGCCGCGAGGCGCAGAGAGGGAATCCACGTGGAGGCGCGAAAACACGTCCCCCCCCTCCCCGTGCGCCTCGCCCCGCGTCCTCGGCCCGGCGGGCGTGTGCGGCCGCGCTTGCACCCATTGGCGACCGCGGGGCGGCGCGGCCGCGGCCCGGCGCTCCCATTGGCCGCGGGGACCGCGCCGCCGCTCACGCCACCGGCGGCGGCGTCTCCGCCGAAATAGCTGGGCGCCCCGCCACGCCCCGCCACGCCCCGCCACGCCACGCCACGCCACGCCACGCCGAAGCGCTTCAACTGTAAGCTTGTTGTCTGCGGCCACGGGCCGGCGGCGCGGTCCGCGTAGAGTCCTCTAGGACTCTAGGTCCGCGCACTTACGGCATGAACGCGTGCACTGCGTGCTGCACCCGCGCGGGTTGTAGGGGGTTTTTCGTTTGAAGCCCAAATTGCATCAAGTCCCTTTCAAGTGGTTTACTTGTAGTGACGACAGTTGGAAAAGCGGGAGGGGAGGGGGGGGGGACTTGGGATCGCGATCGCCCCCCCCCTCCTCAAACCGTGCCTGCATGACAGGGAGTGCCCATGACCATGAGTGGGAGTGGAGGGGGGGAGGGGCTCGCCGCGATAGCGGAATACATCACCGATCGCACCACTGATATGTGCTCCCGGCTGACGCGTTGCCTGCAAGACGCGTCAGCCGCGTCAGCCGCGTCAGCTCCACGCAATACTGCAGGAAATACATCATAAACAATGAAGAGAAAAGGCTGAATGCGTCTGGTGCGCGTCTGCAGCAGTTTTCTGACGTGCGTGGGAGTGGGGAGAGGGGGGGGGTGAGGGGGTAGTGGACGAGTTGAAATGAATGTGCATGGATTTAAAAGAAAACCAACAGTTATCGCACGCGACTGGGGGAATCGAACTTTCTTGTGTGTGGTTCCGTTATCAGCGCGGGGGCGGGGGGAGGGGGGGGGGGCCTTGGCACGCGCCGCGGCGTATCTAGAAACTGTTGTCATAGGTAAGGACTCCCTTACTGTATCTCTCTCACTCTATCACACACACTTACTCACACTGCGACTATCGCACTCGCACCAGTCGATGAGTACCGCAATAAACATGCGCATCGGCGTCTACCCCACGTCAGCCCATCTGAGTGTGCACGAAGGGGGAAGCGGGTGACTTTCGATTACAATGGAAATAACTCGCAGAAGTGCGATAATGATTTACGTTTTCGTCATCACACTCCATACGTGTAGGCGTCTGTCGCGTGGGCCGCGGATCACCAGACAGGCTCCCGTGCGCCAGTTGGCGGCTACACAGTGGGGATGTCTTGGGTCTTTTTTCCGACGTTCGTATGCCAATGATGTCAGATGTTACCTCCTGCAGGTTGGCTCTGTAGAAAGTATGGTAATACGCGCCGGGCCTGGTCGCACATGGTCGACAAGACTGTCGAGTGGTGCTCAAAAACCCTAGGGGCACGTCTCTACGGAAATGAGTGTACACTGACTACACGTCAAGAGATTAGATGTGACTGGATTTGATTGGTAAAAAGATTGTACGCACACGAATACATTTAACATTTAGATGGGCACAGTCGTGCAGATTTTTAACCGGGCTTAATTATTAATGTACCCTTAATTTGTGTAAGCAAATTCCAAAATAAGCACTGGTTTGGTCTGTGGATTTGACTGGAAAACTAGCATGGAAAACGGTAGAGTCGCCCTGGCCTGAAAACCACTGAAAACTGACTGGGCACATACAAATCGTAAAAACCTAACGGCAATTCTTCGATAATCTGCGCACTCAGATTTGCGATGGTAAGCTTACGGCTATAGGAGGATGCGTAGTAGTAAGTAAGTATTTACAAACTTGTTATTGTGCTATCAGCGCAGTTACTCCACGAGTCTGTGAAGCACCTGCAGGGGCGGCGCCAGTTATGTGAAAACACGACCCTGTTGATGCAGAAGTGCGGTCCTGCAACGCCCTGTGGGGTGGGCTGCTTTGCTTCCGGCACGAGCCGCTTCTCTTGTTGTTGTTTGTCTTTGAGGTGATGGGCCTCGCGCGTGGGGCCTAACTACAAGCCGGCCACGCCCCGCCCCGCCACGCCCCGCCGGCAGGGAAGCCCTCTCCCTCTGCTCTGCCCGCGAGCGCGGATGGCGGCCAAGGCTCCCTGACAGCAGAAGGCCACACCGGGAGGGGAGTAACGTGGAGGGGGAGGGGGAAGGGGGGTCACCGTCGAACTGAAAGCGAAAAGCAACCGGAGTGGGGGAAGAGGAAACACCACAAACACGTTACTGCGACTTGCTCGCACGTGGCCGTTACTCTGGCAGAGGTTGTTGTCATTGGTGTTGTTGTTGTCCAGTGACTCATTCATGCGAGTCAGTCGGTGCGGTGGGGGTGTGGAGGGGAGGGGGTCTGCGGAGATCGCCATACCGCTCATGGTCTCAACTCTCCAGACTGGAAGGTTGTTGACCCCAATCCAATAGGTATAAGGTCTCACGGACCGGTCAGAATTAAATCACTGACTCCTAATTATTTATGTCGACCGTTTACAGCAATTTGCCCGAATCCGCCTTCCTAAACACACCATACCAAGGAGATAAGAAAGATCTGCATACTGCCGTGGTAGTAACAGTATCGCTTACGCACGTCGTGTATCGGGTGATTCAGAGAAGATGCAGGCGCGTGCGGGTTTGTCTATTCGCCCCGCCCTGAAGGCGCCATGACCCCCTTTAGGTAGGCAAACCGGCCCACATCTGTTTCTTCCCTGAATCACTCGGTACACGGGTTGCCAACTCACTCGGGGGCCGAATGGCTCTGTAACAAATAGCGAAGCAACGAAAATTTTTGCGCGTTTAGTAAGTGTTTTCGTTTGTCCGTTCCTCTCATCCGGCCCTCGGAGCCTCGCCACACACCTTTGGCGGTGCCCCCTCCCCCCTTCCTCGGGATTACACTACAACACTACAATGTACCCGCGGAGTAAACAGAGTAAACATCACAACACTACGCCACGGCTCGCGCAGCACCTCACTCTCGCTGCTTCCCTCTCCCTCTCTCTGTCCCTCTGCCGCCCCTCCCGCCCTCCCTGCCTCTCTCGCACGCGCGAGGACCGATTCGATAAAAGAGCTGACTGTAAACAAGCGGGCAGTCAGTCGAGAACCAGCAGCCGAGCAGTCTAGTTCTCTCTATCCCTCGAGGTCGCGAAAAAAAAGGAAAACACCCGCTCTCCTTTTTGGTGTCTTCTCTTCTCTCCTCGCGGCTCTCCTTTGCGCTCAACCTCAGCCCCTCCGAGTGGTGACAGCCCCCTCCCGCGCGCCCCGGGCCGCACGGCCGGACTTCCCCGCGGAGCGAACCTGGCGCTCGCCGCCATGTCCTTCAGCAAGAACATTCGGCAGTGCCAGCGCTGCGTCTGCCTCACGCCAAGGAGGTAAAAGGATTACCCGGTGAACGCAAAGTGATACGATCGATCTGTGCTAGTGACCGGAGTGAGTGATCAAAGTGAATTAGTGGGGCTGGGGTGCGTGGTTGGTTAGTGCGCGCATTGTGGACAAGAGACTGTGGACGTCTATGCGCTCTGGCAGGGGTACATGGAACTCCCGCGTTTCGGCCAGCAGCACGAGCAATTTCCTCGTTCTCTCTTAATTCCGTTGCCGTGGACGCCTCTGTACAGTACTCGTCACACACGCTGTGAGCTGGCTGCGCTGGCCCCCGCGCTGGCACAGGCGCGCGGCGCTGTTTGAACCTCGCGCATCGCTCGTGGTTCCGCCCCACTCCGCTGTGGGGCGTGGCGCCACCGTGCAGACAGACACGCCGACGCTGTTTTGTCGTTTTTCCGGAGCAATCGAGCAATCTCGTCTGCTTCTTCTGCTACAGCCCAAACAAAGTCCCTGATTATGTTGTGTGTCCTCTTTTTTCGAACGAAACCTTTTTATCGAGATCTGCCGTTTTCACCTTATCTCTGACAAACGGTGCAAGTTGAGCCCGTCGTATGGTGTACGTGTCTGGTGGAACGCCGTCGACTTTAACGGTTGAACATAGAGGTAACCAAGTGACAGTTGCCAATAACCGTTGTGTCATAGAGGGACGCACACGCAACAGCTGATCGGGCAACATGGGAGGAAATTCAAGAGCAACCAGCAATTAGGGCTGCGTTTCGCCTAAAATATTATTACAAAATTGGGAACTTCAAAATAAACAATCGACGAAAAGTAACGTGTAGGGGCGCTAGATCTGAAAACTTAACCTTTAGAAATTGGAGGACAATTATAGATTGTTATTGATATTCCTACTTTCAACTCCCAAAATATGTTTGTGTATGTGTCGTAATTCGATCTTTATTTTGTTTTAACTCTCTCCCTCTGCTTTCCTTGCAGGCAGTTGAATTTTCAAAGTGCAAGTCCATTACGTCTACGTCCTAGCCGAACCCAAGGTGACAAGATGCCAGCTGCTCAGTTGCGTGCCCTTTCAGCAACTCAGTGGAAGTTACTGGCACAACTTCGAGAATATTTGACAAAAGGGTCAGAAAAAGGATATGTATTTAACCTTACCAAGGAGTGGATGTCACTTCTCCAAAGACTACCTTCACTTCGATTTTCTTCACCGCCTGAGAAGAATTTAAAAGATAATGCAACTCACACTTTGACATCATCGTCTACTTCCTCAAGTGTCACTTCTGGCTCTGCTGGCAGTGCTTTGGACATTACTTCCCAAATAAATGCCACTTCAAGAACTCCAGGAAATTCTCCACCATCACCTCCCTCTTCCTCATCTACTCCAGTCTCTGATCCAAGCTCATCAAAATACTCCCATGTCTTTGCTAATTTAAAACTTTTTGCTGGAAATGGAAATGGCGAAGAAGGAAAATCTCCTGGAGATGCCATTCAAGAAAAGTCAAAGTGGCGCACACAGAAGGAAACTGTCTCAAAGGTAAACCCTTTTTAACAATTGTGCAAGGACCATTTTTGTATTTACACTATGATAATTATATTAATTTATCCCTTTGCAATGTTTTGTTCAGCATACTGTGCACTCTCGCACTCAACATGTGATCAGTGCTGTAGCATCAGCAGTTAGTGTCCAATCAAGATTAAAACGCTTGGAAGACCTTCTGGAACACTTTTATCGATTCCCAGAGTCAAAAATGTATGCTGGAAAGGTAAAAAACAATATGAAATATATCAAGCTATGTTAATTTGTGTACATTTTATTCTAATGGAGTATTTTTTGTTTATAGGAAGGAGCTGTTAATGTTTTGCTCAGGGTACGCAATGAAGCCAAAGATGAACCAACTATTGCCATATCCCGAGAAATCTTAACCATTCTTGGTTATGTGGATCCTGTTCCTGGCCCTGGTATTAGGGTGTTGTCCATTGATGGGGGAGGAATCAGGTATTTACACATTGTCATACCTGTTACTGTACCTCTTCAATAATAGTCTCAAAAATATCAAAGTCATACTCATCCATCCGTCCTTTTCTTTTCTTCTTTTAGAGGTGTTTTAGTCATCGAAATGTTGAAAAAACTTGAAGAGTTGACGGGAAAACGAGTTTATGAAATGTTTGATTACATTTGTGGAGTTAGTACAGGAGCAATTCTTTCCTGTGTTCTTGGTAAGTCCTCTTTTTAATTTTAATTTGTTATACACATCAAGAATCTTTAGAGCATGTCCCAAACTTCTTTATTTTCTTTCACAGGACCTCAGAGGATATCTCTTGATGAGGTTTCACAAAGGTACAAAGAGCTCAGTACTAAAATCTTCACGCAAAATCCCATTTGGGGGACAAGCAACCTTGTATGGAGCCACGCATACTATGACACAACTATGTGGGAAGACATGTTACGCACCTATGTGGGAGACACCAAGCTCATTCACACTAGCCGAGACTCCAATTGTCCAAAGGTAAGTTGGTTGTTACAAAAAGTTGAAATTCTCCTTACCAAGTCAAAATCTATTTTAAATATTTCTGGTTCTTTCTTCTAGTTCAGTGCTGTCTCTACTGTAGTGAATCGTGAGCGGGTGTCTGCCTTCGTGTTCAGAAATTATGAACTCCAACATCGCATTCAGTCTCAGTATCTAGGAAGCAGTCAGCATGCAGCTTGGGAAGCAGTCAGAGCTTCATCATCAGCACCTACATACTTTGAAGAATTCAAGTTAGGAGACCTCCTGCACCAGGTGTGATATGTGTTTACTACTCCCTTCACTAATTGTTTTACATCATTGGTGAAACAGATGGACTAATTAATAATATTGTTTTGTAGGATGGAGGTATAATGGTAAACAATCCTACTGCAGTAGCCATACATGAAGCTCGATTGCTGTGGCCTGGAGTCCCACTTCAATGTGTGGTGTCCTTTGGGACAGGCCGCTGTAACCCAGTTACTGTAAAAAGTGAGAATGCTGAGGCAGCCAAGGGTTCGTCTTGGAGAAATAAGTTCAATAAGATCTTAGACAGTGCAACAGACACTGAAGGTGAGTAAAACTTTCCTTACTTGATCAACTATTTCCCATTATCAGCTTATAGCTTGTTCTAATAATAATATTTTGATTTAATTTCTCAGCTGTGCATACTCTTTTGAATGATCTGATGCCGGGCAATGTGTATTATCGGTTCAACCCATACTTGACTGAAATGGTGACAATGACAGAAATTCGCCCAGAGAAAATATCGCAACTTGAAATGGATGCAGAAATGTACTACCGCCGAAATGAAGAAAAGTTTAAGGAAGCTGCACAGACACTTGTCCAACAGAAGAATGCGGCTCAGAAAACATTAGACTGGGTTAACCTTCAAGCAAAATTAGTTGGCCTACGATCAAATTTATAGTGTACCTACAACTGTTATTCATTCTCTTCTTTTATTTGTGTTTAGTTCTCCAAAATCATACACATATGTTCCTTTAAGTGTTGGGCATTTTGATACACTTTTGTTAAAGTTATGGTTACTGTTGTGTGATATATTTAGTCCTAGTAAGTGACAGTCATTAATCTAACAATGATGAAAAATTAGTTCTGATCTTTCAAAGTAATGCATTGCGGCTAATTTGGTTTCTACAATAAAAGTAGAATTTAGGAACATTAGTGAACATTGGTTGTAACCAAACTAAAATCTGAAATGCATTTTAGTTTGAGCCTTAAATGTTATTCATGTGGAGTTGAGCAAGTTGACTTATTTTATTTATAAAATGGAGGGAAAGCTAGTGTAAATTTTCCTGAACCTGTATACCTGTGATATTTAAGTAAGTTTTTTTTTTGCAAAAGAAAATGTTTTTAAATAAACCCGAAAATTTATTTCGATCTGCTGTGATAATTAAAACCCTTGATACTTTAGGCAGCTCACTGAACATGCAATCACTTAGGTGGAACTGTGTTCCTAACGTCCCTGTACCAACCCGACGACCAGATCAGCTTAATCCAACCCGACTTTGGAACATTCTTTTAGGGGCAAACTTTTCTTTATCGTTCTTGTCTCCCGTTAGACAAGACCGGGCTCAGAACTCCTAGTAGGCAGGGTGAGGTCCCATCCGCGATCGTTTTACGTCCCTGTTTGTAGCTACACAATTGTAGCTGCAGCCGACAGGGCCAGAAACAGCTTAAACCCAACCGGACAAGGGGTCGCGGCGGGGCCTGATTCAGGAAAGCATTGCCTACCCTCCAGGCGTTTTCAGCGACAATCATCGACCCGCGCCTAGATTGACACGGCGTCTTTTCTTAGGTGTAGAAAGGAATTATGAGCCTGGGGTCAAAAGGAGCCTAAGCTCAAAGTCCCCGTCACGACAGATGCCTTAGACAGAAGCCGTGGCCTACCTTGCAGGCGTCCAAGCGACAGCTCGTGTCGCGGCGACAAGTGGTAGTAGTAGACAAGTCCCTGTTCATGCGGACACAAAAATGTGTTCACAGATGGGGCAACACACGCCCCTTTTGTAGTTCAACAGTTGCAGCTCCAGTCGACATGACCGCATGCAGCTTCATCCGAACCAAACTTGTCGGCCCTAAGATCAACTCCCGGGCGGGGCAAATTTTTTCTTTGTCGCTTTTTGTCTCCCGTTAGGCATGACCGAGCTCAGACCTCGGCTCCGTAGGAGCAAGCTGGTAGCCGAGCGAGTTAAAGCGTGATCGTTGACAGATCGTGCGGGTGGTCGGTAGTTCGAATCCCATCCGCGGTCATTTTTCCCTGCTCTGCTGGCCAAGAGTGTCTTCGGGCGTCGGTTACAGCTTAGATCAAGATGCCGCTGAAAGTAGTGCTCTGTATCGTTCCGTCGTGGCCAGGTCGGTAGTGTCCCGGCCCGGTATGAATCTGGTCGCTGGTTCGTATCTCGGCCGGGTGATAATTTTCGCGCTCCGCTGGCCACGACTTGACAGCAGTGCGACACCTGATGTGATGGGCCGGTACGCAAACAGTCGCTGATTCGAATCTAGTCGACGTCGACAGTCGACTAAACCCTTTAGCCCCCCTGCCAGCCATATGTTTCGGGGTGAGAGCCACACTGGAGATTAGCTTCACCTCAGCAAAACCCTGATCATTGGCTCAGTTGGTAGAGCGCGCGGCCGGGACGCGGATGGTTTTCGGTTCGAATACTGACCGAGGCTCATTTTTTCCTATTAGTAGTTTGCGGTGCGGGGACCAAGGGTTAAGAAAAAAGACCAGCCGACATGGGGAGGTGGACTTGACCGCCTACTCAGCAGCCACCCCTCCCCCTCCTGCCAAAAAAAAAACAACAAGAAAATGTTCGCCCCGACCAGGACTCGACCCCTGGGCTGAGGGCGTCTTCTGCACCAAGCCCTAGCGCGCTCGCCACTCG
>NW_026267211.1:687896-695715 GCF_000697945.3 Frankliniella occidentalis | reverse complement strand
GCGGGCCAGGAAGTGCACGTTAAACAGCGCCCAGTTTTTTTGGCGATGGCGGTCGGGGTCGGTCAACTCGCTCCCAAGCCTGGTCGGTCATACCGGGTCATACCCTTCTTCTTGTCTTCTGAACTTGAGAGAACCAGGCCCCCCGAAAACGACCCGAACAGCCCGCAATGTATTTCCGTACGTCGCTTGTCGCTTTTATTGTGTGCGTTTTAGTGGGACGGAGTTAATTTTTATTTAATTGCGTCGAAAAAAGCGTAGCGATGATTTAGTCCCACCTTCCCCTGCACGCCCACGTCCGTGGCCCCCCATGCCCCCACCCCCTAGTTTAGTCCCGCTGAGCTCTGCTGACGGGTAACGGCTTGCCGCGCGCGCCATGCCACGCCACCCCCGCTGCCCGCCGCCTAGGCCGGCTAGACGGAGTAACGTTGTTTATGAGATTCGCATTGCATAGGATGGGCTGAGTCCAGTCCAGTCGGGTGATACAGTGATACTGGGATGACCGCATTGACGTCAGCAGCGAGCGAGGGAGCAAGAAAGGCGGCCGGGTGTGAGAGAGAGAGACAGAGAAAAACAGATATAGAGAGAGAGACAGGGAGCGAGCATAGCGTGTGTAAGAGTGGGATAGACATTCCCTTTTTTAGGGATAAGAGAGAGAGAGAGAGAGAGGGGGGGGGGGGAGGTGGCGAAAGAATGTTAGGGTAGGAGGGGTAGGGTATAGGTGTGTGTCGTGGTTCACATCGGTCACACAGAAGACTGTCTCGCAGCCCACACATCGCATCACGACGGGAAGAACGCAATCCAGAGCTTCTCCAAAGCTTAACTCCCCCGTCCCCCCTCTACACCTCTCATCCTTATCGCCACTCTCCCGTTTTTTGCGGAACGGTGTCCGACGAGGTAGGAGAAAGGGTGCCTCGGCTCGGAACAGGGTGTGGCGTCGGACGTCGGACGTGGAAGAGACTCTTGGCCGAACAAATGTACATGGTGCGGATCATGTGCCGGCGCACTACTCGCCGCGCTATCGGGCACTCGTGTTTTACCTGAGATTGCAATCGCTACCGTCACAGTATCGCTACTGGTATCTTCAGAGGGGATCGTCGTACCCACCTTATTTAAAAGGGCCCTTGTTTCACATAAGGGCTTTCCTTGAAACGGATGACAACTCGCGCGTCACTAACTCACAACTCAACTCATTCACGCCACCTGGGACTGGGTTACGTTAGTTGCGTATATTCAATATGGATTTGGTTAGAATCGCGCCGACACTTTCTCGTCGTATCTGCATGTGAGGAGACTTTTGTTTGTCCGTCGTACGACGAACTTCTTACATTTCGAGTGACTAGGTTTGGAATACTCATACTGACATAAGCTCCACGTATTACTATTATCTTGTTATTCGATTCGAAATACAGAGCTCCAATTTCCCCTTGCATAACTTTTTTTAACTTTTTTCGAACAAGCACACCGCCACTGTTCTAAAATTACTGTTAAAAACTAATAAAAGTTGTATTTAAAAGCGAAGTTTGATCTCTCCGCAAATCAGATCAAAGACGAGAGTTCTAACTGCAAAACTAAAACCTTGGAGCTTAAACTCGGAAACTGAAAATCATTACAGCTGAAATTGCAAAACTAAACAGGGTTTTTTTTCAGTTTCAACTATAAAACTTTTAGTTTTGCAGTTTGAAACTGTCATCGTGTTATAGAGTACCGTTCGGTTTGCAGAGTTGTATGAGCACCAGAAACTTTTCTTGAGAATAATTAAGGTCCAAGCGAGGAAAAATGAATGTTCTGCTCGTTCACTTCACTTTACTTATTAACCGTATGTCTCAGTAGACCTCTGGGCTTCGCAAGGCCAAAGCCTCGTTCGAGTCGCTGTCACTCCCCCTGGCAGTGCACAACGACACCGCTGTCTTCAAGTGCCGCTGAGGCGCACCGAGTTCCTTCAGGGATCCTCGAAGTTACATCGAGTGACGTGACAATGCAGTAACGTGAGTGAGCATGAAGGAAATTTTACTTTAAAAAGGATACCGAGGGTTCAACAACTCATCACAGAGCACAGTTAAAACCTTGCATAGCAAAATGCCAAATCCTTTGCGATTCAAAGCATTGTTCCGTAGTTGCAAACGTTTTGGCATTTTGCTTTGCAAGGTTTTAACAGTGATCTTTTTCTAGTGTACAGGGGATTAAAGTCGAAGTACACGGAGTACAGCCGGAGCACGGGGAGTACAGCCGGAGAACAAGGAGTTCAGCCGGAGTACAGCCGGAGAACACGGAGTACTACCGGAGTACGCGGAATACAACCGGAGTACAGCCGGAGTACATCGGTTAACGACCGGAGTTAGCCGGAGTGTAGCTAAATTTGAGCCGGAGAACGAGTTGTCGACCCCTCGAAACATACACCCTCTGTGCTGTGGAGAGCGAGGGAGCCGGGAAGGGGGGATGGGGGGGGGGCTTTACCTTCTGGTAGAGACAGTATTGAAAGTAAGCTAATTTCGTTCCTAAAAACAAACTTTGAGGAATTGGCTTTCGAGCGTATCTGACGGAACCATAGACGGCACCAAACTTTTCCCCCGTGAAATCAACGGAACTTTTCTTTCTAAATAAGTGTGCATCTACAATGAGGATTGCAGGTATTGCAGTAAAAGACTCCGCGAGAAAGCGGGGACGTACACAGTCACACACCGGCAACAGCGTACATAGCGTCGTCTCGTGGAATAATATTTTCATAGTGATTTAACACAGCACACACACACACACACGCACATGCATACACACACACTCTGCGCTTGCGCTTGGAATGGGCAAACATCTTCCCCTCTCTTCCCCTCTCCCCTTCTCCCCCGGCGTCGGCCAGCACGACCCCTGCGATGCCCGCCAGCCTATCGGACTTATCCGTTCAACCCGTCTCGTTGTCGAGTCCCGCCACTCGGACTTTTCCGCTCAGTTTCTGGACGGCCTGCCACTGGCTACGTCACTGAGGCCCTCCCCTCCCTCAGCCTCCTCCTCAGCCTCCTGGACGGGACGGCCTGCAGTTCCGCGCCGTCACGAGAAGACCCCCCTTAACTTAACGGCCTGCAATCCGTTCCGTCTCGCAACCCCCGGACGGGTTGGAGCTGTTCCGTCTGTCTAAATACAATCACCGATATCGCTGATATCAAGCAGGAATTGCTTTTATTTTTTCTTTCTTTTGTAAATCTATAGACTCTCTCCCCAACCTTTCCTTAACCTATAGGACACTAGCCCTCGCTATCTGAAGTGTCTTATGTTTTCAAAATGTAATCTCTATCGTCAAACGAATTTATCCCTCCCCACTCCAACTATCTCCCTGCTCATTCCCTTTGAAAACCTGACAGTACAAGAGTCCCATTTTTCCAACCGTGCCAACGTTGGTGCAATATTGAGACTCGCCCCAGGACACGATTGTTCCATGGTATTGGATTCTTTTCACCAAAACAATGGAACCATCACACATATCGCCCAGCTACAGACATGTGGTACAGCCAAGCCCCACTGTTTCAACAGTGTGGCATTTTGTTTGACTATTCCTACACTGTTGTATCCTCGCCCCTTGTGATGCAATAGATAACACCCGTGCCGGCGCAGGGCCCGCAGCAGCGGCAGCAGCCCGAGCACACGCGGTAAACAAGTGACAAATCAATCACCTTCCTTTTTACTCACGGGCAGCGCTGCCTCCTCGCCCTCCCCGCCCCGCCCGGGACGAGCGCACGCACACTGCGGCCGGGCCGCCGGGCCGGGCCCTCGGCCGGCCGGGGAGTGATACCCGCCTGTCGAGCGCGCGTGTGGTCGGGGAGCCTACCTCCCAGGCGCTCACGGCCGCCCGGCCCAGCCCACCGGCCTGCACCGGGCTGACTGGCTCCGCCTACCCTTGCGTTAGTATTTGTATTTTAAATCCAAAATGTGCTGCACAACCCGGAGGTCGACGCTGAAACAGTGTTGTTTATTTATTCTATTCCCCCGAAATAGATTTTCAGCACCCCAAAAATTGAGTCCTCGATTCAAGAACATCCCCAAAATTTGAAAACAATACGTTTTGTTTATTTAACAACATTTAAGTATGTTCTTCCTTTAGTCCATATTTTCTTGTTACTTTAAATAGGAGGGTGATCTTGAATTGAGAACACATTTTTTGGGAGCATATATGAGTGTAGTTTTGCACCTGCCTATGCGAGCTCGAGAGTCGTGGTCGAATTTCTTTGCTGTCACCACAAATCACAGAAACTGCGTGGCGCTGCATGGGGGCTGTAGAAAACACATATAACCTCCTAATCGCCAGCAGGTTCTATGTTGGGGGATTCACCCCGGAACACAAGGCACACGCCCGCTCTCCTAGTGCCCCTGATGTGGTCGGTGCCGCCGCGTGCTGAGGCCAGCCGGGCCGGTGGAAGTCCTTGCCTCCCGGCAGCGCCGTGCTCATTTACTTAAGAATGGCGTCGCGACGCGTCCTTTTTGTCGCGGCGGCGCGTGGCCCGGGGCCTATCCGAGTGATGACGCGCCACCCGGGAGGCTGGAGGAGGGCTGCACCCCAAAAACTATTGTTTTTTATGTTACATTGCATTACTTTGTTTATTTCGTGTACTTGATTCCCAAATAATGATCCCTTATTTGGATCTGAAACGTAGTTTGTGACGTTTGCTGTATAAAAATTGCTGCCCTTTAGGATTTGAAGAAGAAAAATCTTTTCTTGTTTCAAGTAAATTTTTCCTTGTTTCAAGTGCACGCTGACACAAGATCAAATTTACTCTTGAAACAAGCTGATATTTTCGTTCGAATAAGAGAAAAATCTTAATCCAAAGACAAAATTGCCTTGTTTCAATGGTGAATTTCATCTTGTGTTGGCTTGCACTTCAATCAAGAAACTATTCTGGGTGTGCGTGGTCCCCGCCGCATACTTACAACAACGCGGGTCGCGGCCGATTTTCTATCATTGTAATTGCTTCCACCTAAAACAAATCAACTCGTGCCATGTGCCATTCCCATTTACCTTCTTCAATGTTTTCTGCGTGAACTCGGCCCCTACTCCAAACGGCGTATTTAACTATGCATGAGATCGTGCGCGAAAGATCGCGGGCGAGGGCTCAGTGGTCGCCTCGCGGGGCGCCGGCCTGGCCTGAGCCGTCCGATTGGATCTCGTGCTCACTCAGCCGCCCCGCCGCCCCAGAGCCTCTCCTCTCTACGCACGTCGCTTCTCCTTCGCCTCCCTTCGCCTCGTCCTCCTCGTCTTTCTCCTGGCAACAGCCCCCGGAGCGCGTGCGTCAGCCGGCCGGCTCTGTGACGTATCCGTAATATTTTCGAAACGTTGATCTCGAGTAGAAAAGACGATTTGCATATTCGTCCGGATGAGTTATGGTCGTCTTTGCCCCTTGCCGGTGTCCACGCTCGGCCCGTCCGCTTGACCCGGAGGTGATCATTCGATCGTCACGGCGAACACACCGCGGATACACTGCTTTAAAGAAAACAGCAAAGGATGGATGGCTGGATGGCGTGTTATTGTTTCCTTTTGCTCTTGCCTGTCTTTCCCTGATATCGAAAGTGTTTAACTCACTGGTAAAACAAGTGTGCAATATTTGCACACCAAACCTGTGCAAGTTGTGATTTAGCACATTACATGGTGTTTAACTCAAGTTGCACACTTGCGTGGTTAGACGGGGTTTAGGTTTAGACGTTTTGTAAACGTTTAACTTCTGCACACTTAGGCACACACAGTTCAATAGAAAACCATACGGTGTGCAGCTGCTATACGTATCGGAAGTGTCGAAAGTTTAAACACCAATTGACGTATGACATAGTTAGACACCACAAAGTGTCGAGAAAATGCACACTTGAACTTAAACGTCAATTGACGTGCAAATTTAAACACTTGTTTCACCAGTGCTGGCGTGCACCAAAAAGTGTTTAACGCAGTGTCGGCTACTAGTATGTGTTTGACCGGGGATTCATATGCTTGCTAGTGTTGCAACAGAGTGATGCACTCGAAAGATGAACACATTTAAGAATTAAGTGCCCAACTCGTGTGTTGAGCGTGAAAATGGTGCCTTTTAAAGTGTTCAAATTTCGAGTGCAACTCTAGCAATCATGCCATTATAGCGCACGCTTGCCAGTTCAATACTTAATTTATCAGTGTATCGATTGATGAAATGACTTGGAGCAATCTTGGGAACATAACAACGGAGCTTCTTGATTGCAAATCCGAATTTAAAATGAGCTAGACGCGCTAAAACACACAACAGATTAATGGCATTTTGATTGCCTTTCGAATGACCTATGGGTTGTCAAAATGATGTCATCTCTTCGTGGGCGCTCCGCTCCACCTGGCGCTGCACGATACACACACACGCGGCTGACCCTGCGCGCCAACCAACTTGGTGCGTCTGACGTCGCTCGTTCGCTATCAGTTTGAGGATGGATTAAAATCTCCTCAGTCGCCCATGGACGATTCGCGATTAGCCAAACTTCAACAGAAACAAAGAAGAACAGAGGGGAAAATGTGTAGCCAGCGGGCCGCTCCGCCCTGCGATTCACGTGCTTTTTATTAACGTTTCGCAATCGAAAAAGGAATTAAACCTCTGTGCTGGGGTAGCGATAAGGACCCGCTGATGGACGACCCCGAACAGTGACCCCTCTGTGTCTCTCACAGAGCCCCTCTCGCTCGCACCGCCGCCCTGTACCGCACCCAAGCAAATTTTGCAAAGGAAGTTACTTTTCTTCTGTGGGCGGCGAAAGAGAAGCGGTTGTATTGCAAAACTGAACTTACGCAAACGGGTGTGACTTTGATGAAAGACCAAGAAGTATCACGGTCATGTGCTGTGCACGGTAACTCCCCCGGTACTCCCAGGGTAACTACGCCAGGTGACTGTATTCTTAACGATGGTCGACAAAAGTTCGTTCCCAATTTGATATTTTGGGTGCAGGGAGTAAGTACAATTTCTAAAAAAATGACTAAAAATCTTTTTTTATTATTTTTTTGAAAACTCCATAATCATCCTCAATTTGTATTCGCCCCCAAAACATCAATTTGGCAGCCGAATGCAAAGTGGGGACGGTTTTATATTTTTCAAAAATTAAATATTTTTAGTCATTTTTTGAGAAATTGGACTTTCCCCCTGTACCCAAAATTTTAAATTGGGCCAAAACTTTTATCGGCAATCGTTTGGTAGTCAACATTGAAATTCCCAAAGTTTGAATCGATTCGGGACCTTACACTTGAATGAGTCCCCTTGTTCGGGGGACTACCCCAAGGGTGACTGCTCTAAGGTGGAGTACCCCGAGTTGTGCTCCCGCGTCAGCATCGGCGCATCACAGCCGCGCCGCGCACACGTTACTCTGGTCGCTTCCATGAGCGATGCATCAGCCCCGTTGCATCATAATAATTTGGCCAAATTTGGCGCGATACGCCACGCCGCGCCACGCCGTGCGGCGGTGCGCTGTTTGCGAAGGCTGGGCATGACGCACGGAGCAGGCGGAGCACGGCGCTCTTACGTCAAGAGCCGGTGCCTGCCCGGCCCGGACGGCCAATATACGACCTGGAAGGCGCGGGGCCGATCCAGCGCGAAATTAGAAGAAATGGACGGTACGGCCTGGCCTGGCGCCGAGGACATGCCTCTCTCTCTTTCTGACCCCTCTTATCGTATATATATCGCTCTCTCTTTCACCCCTCCCCCTCTACCCACAAACGAAATAAATTGCTGAGTAAGGGGTGAAAGGCTGGAGGAGAAGGTGACCAGGTCGTTTTGCCAATGACACGAAGACGTCGCACGTTGTGGGCGCGCGTGACGCTCGAACCCCCCCCCCCTCCTCCTTAGAC
>NW_026267211.1:668870-679536 GCF_000697945.3 Frankliniella occidentalis | reverse complement strand
AATTTATATCTTTTTAAAATTATGGTTTGCTATGTCGCAGATTGTTTGAGCAATTGCTCTTTTCCCTTTTTCTTGAGTGATTTTAAGGAGGGAGAGAGACTGCTTTAAATTTGAATCACTTTAATGATTAAAGAGCAATTTGAACAAAAATGCTGTTTGTAAGAACATAAACCAATATTGATTTACCTGTAATGCAAGTTTCTGATCAAGCGCATTGATTGCTTTTAGAAATTTGGTTTTATCAATTTGGAAAGATTTGTGAATCTGTGATAAGTAACTGGCATGGCATTTTCTATTTCAATAAACTTAAAAGACAATGAAATACTTGGATTCCTTATTACTCCTTGGATCTTGCTCATGAAAGACCCTACATATGACTTATTTGCTCATGCAATCAGATTCTTCAAACATCCAGCGTAATATTCATACATTCTCCAAGGCAGTACACACCTTACATTGAATGAGCAACGAAAAGGATTAACAAAATCTACAAAAGTTGCTTGATTTTTTAATATTTATTTTTGAATTTCCCAAAAAATAGGTTTTACCAAAAGAGCCACAGTTTAAAATTACCCCTCTTCGTTGTTGTGGCTTTAAACCACGTATTATTTGCAGCACTGGTGCGAATACGTACCCTAACCTGCGAGTAACTCGATGGCCGGCAAAGCGAGCGCGGGGGAGAGGGGAGGAAGGGAGGAAGCCATTGAACTTGACGGAAGGCCGCATCGCATCCTCACGGAGTGGCTGCGATTTGCGTGCCTTTTCTGTGGCGAAATTGACTCGCCTGCCCAGTTTAAAGGGAAGATCTTTTTACTTTGTGACAACGTAAAGTAGGAAAAGGTAAGAAGCGTGTAGGAAGAGTTCTAATGATGGTGTTTCATGAAGAAAGTGCGGTGGGCAAGCCAAGCAGTGCGGTGTGAAGATGGTGGACAACTAATCGTGTAGTTGTTTTACAGGCCCAAAAGACTCAAGTTTTCTTTACTTTTGTGTTGTGTTTGAAAGTTTATCAGTTCAGTAGTGCCCGAAGACTGTTTTACCGCGAGTTCAGTTCGTTGTGTTTCGTTGAAAAATGTCTATCCACGCGAATAGTGCAAAGTTAGTGTTACCACTTGGTCAGAGCGGAACGGTGGTGTCTCGATACCCGATGCGTCTATTACGCTGGGTCTCAGGTAAGACTGCGAATGCGAATGCTTTCTTTAAAATGTCACAGGCACCTTTCTGTTCAATGGACTTCTTATATTTGGTTAGAAATGCCCTAGTTGTTGCTCTCGGTACAACGTACCTTAAACTGCTTATAGGTTAAGTTGACCACTGATGCGACGGCTGCTATCGGCTTTCGGTATATCTCATTTAGTATCCTGTCTAGCCGTCTGCTCTGAGTTCAGTCCATGATGTGCGTCTTCACCACAGTATCCATACTCTCACACTGACTCCTGTTTCCTCCAGTTTTAATTTAAAAAACAAAACAACAGTGGATTTTACCCAGACAAGGTCAAGTTTGGGTTTCAACTAACTAATGTCCTTTATGGCTTATAGAGCACACTATTATAATGAAGGATAGAAGTAGGTACTGCATTCAGTCATGTAGTTTATTTAGTACATATCTTACATGAGCAATGTCGGCTCAAGTTTGTTGTTGCTGGGGAAATGCTGTTTTTATCATTAATATTTGTCTATCATTGCTCTAAATATTATATGTTTGGAGTTTTGTTTTGACAAATGCTTACTAGTCTATTTGAGCACAAGCGTACTGTGGTTGAGTTGCAAGACATGACTCAACTCAATCTTTTTCATTTTTAATGATTAATTGCCACAACCAGTTTTGTTTAACATGTTAGGTGCGGCGGTGGTAGGCAATACTTTGTAATTGGGACCCATGGTGTGGGTCACGCTGCACTTAACATTTTATTGAAAAATTAATCTCTCTTTAGTTGGAAAATTTTATTTGAACCCGAAAATGTCTTGATGCACCCATGAGTGTTTTTCATAACATAAGTGTGAATCCTTTGCCTCCGACCAAAGGAACTGATTGTTTGCTGTATCCTTCAAGCTATTGTGTAAGATGGGAGTTGGTTGCTGACATGTGCTGGGTGTGATCAGCAATTTGAAGTGAGATATCTTGCTGCCTTTACAAGTTCCTGTGACAAGAGCCCAGCTTGTTTTTGTGAGATTGTTAATATAAACAATGTTCTAAGTTTTCAATTAGGTCTAACTCATAACAGTAAAAGGCTTAAAGAGCTTATTTATAGTAGCTACTTTTATTTGATGTATTCTTAAATATCTCTTCATGTTTTGTGCAGGCTCGCGGTTTGCGGCACAAACCACAAATGGATTCAGAAAACTCATCAGATGGCGAGCTGAATGTGAAGAGCGGAGGTTACGCATCATCTGATGAAGAAAGAAGTGTAAAAAGTGGTCAAAAATCACCCCGCAGTCCGCCTGACAGCCCACCTGACAGCCCGCCTACCAGACAGTCTCCTCCCAGTAGTCCCAATGCCACAAGGAGGTCTCGCTCTAAAAGCCCCAGTCCAGAAAGTAATGGGGTGCTCCCTGAGAAGCATAGCCCATCAGGTAGCCCCTCAGGACATTCTTCATCGAGGAGCCCTTCAAGACGCTCTCCATCTGGCAGCCCTTCAAGACGCTCTCCATCTGGAAGCCCTTCAAGACGCTCTCCATCTGGAAGCTCTTCAAGGCGTTCCCCATCTGGAAGTCCCTCTCCATCCAGAAGTCCTTCAAAGCGCTCTCCATCTCATAGTCCTAAACATGTTTCAAGAGAGAGTCCACGAAGCCAGTCAGCAGCTAGTGGTCCCAGTCCAGGCAGGCAATCCCCATCAAGCAGCCCTGGAAACCGACGCCAAACTCCATCTCCACATCAAGGTAGTCCAGTGAGAGAGCAGCGTTCCGACAGAGAAAGTTATTCTCGCCGCACCCATGGAAAGAAGTCCAAAAAAAGTAGTGGGGGCGAGGGTAATGCTTCTGATGGCAGTGATGATGATGGCAATAGTAGTATATCATCATCCTCATCATTTGGTGCAGCCTCAGAATCTAAGAAACGCCCAGTGTTATTAGAAAATGGTGATCAAAAAGAGAAAGGAAAATTTGAGCCTCACAAAGCAGAAGATCTTTCTGATGTGTCAGATCTAGACAGTGCTAATGGTGATGGCAGCCTTGACTCCCTCTCAGATGATGAGGGATCACGGAAGAAAAAGTCAAGAGAAGATGCGAAGAAGCCAGCATCCCCAGTTCGTACTACTCAAACTTCAAACATCCGCAAAGATATAGTTTCTCATTCAGATGAAATGGAACAACTTGACTTTGAGGCTGAGGAGCCTCAGAGTAAAGAAGACAAGGAAGATGGGGAATGTGGTGAGACTGCTCAGGCTGCTCAGCCCTCTCAGACAGATCCAGAACCTAGCACTGCAAAGAGTGAGGGAGATGATGGAGAGTTGAATAATGAGGAAGTAGAAGAAGGTGAAATCACTGATGAAGATGAAAACCGACCTGAAGAAACGGAACCCCGTCCAATTTGTCGATTTTACAACCGAGGTCAGTGCACATGGGGATCAAGCTGCCGTTTTCTTCATCCTGGTGTTACTGATAAGGGTAACTACACCATGTTTGATATGGTTCGGCCTTTAGTCCCTACTAATGGACCTCCCATGTATGGGTCCATGATGGACCCATACCGACCACCCTTGGAACGTCCAATGATGGCGCCTGTTGGACCATTGTACACTTCACGGAAAGAAGAGGCCCCTGCAGTTGAATCTGCATGGGAGCGTGGTCTTCGAACTGCTAAAGAAATGATGAGAAAGGCGTCTAAAAGAAAAGAGACTGACATGGATTTTGAAGAAAAGAAGATGAACTTGAGCTTAGGCCAAGATGAATTGGATAAAGAAAATGACTATTACACTCGCCCTGCAAGCCCTGCTCTTGAAGATGATCTCGACCGATGGAAGTAAGTTTGTTATCTTGTGTTTATTCTGATTAAATTCATCTTCAGTTCTAATATTTTGATGTGTCTGCCGCAGTTCAAAGGAGCCACCGGAGGGTAAACATCATCGGATGGTGGTCACCGACAGATATGACGCAATGGATCCTTATTATGGGGTAATCTATCTATAACTTTCATCAGGCTATTCAGCCCTTGAAATGTTTTTGTAACTCTGTTTTCTTAAATTTAGCATCATCGAGAGGGTCGTGAGAGGTGGGCTCGTGGGCACTATGATGATGTGCGTGAACCTTATGGCAGGGAACATTTGTATGACAGTCGTCACCCTGGGCCACATCATGAGTCTCATATGGCGTACAGAGCTCACATGCACACTTCAGGTCATCATGAAGGTTATTATCCTGACAAATATGAAAAGAAAAAGAAATCTCACACTGTGCGGGAAGTCATCGTTCAACATTCACGGAAACCATCATATAAGGATGATAAGTAAGTTGCATTATTCAACCCATTCTTCCTCCTATTTTTTCTATGTATCGATAATTAAAATCATAATTTTTCTATCTAGGCCAAGTGGAGGACCACACAAAGGAGGCAGAGGAGATGAGTGGGCTGACCCATGGATGAGGTCAAAATCCCCCACAGCCCGCAAATCAAGACCTTCAAGACGTCAATCATACTCATCAGGCTCTTCTTACTCATCTTCTAGGTATTGTTTGATGCATCCATATCTTTTCTAAGAAACTTCATCTGATACCAGCTAATCGCAAAACTTTTTGTTCCCTCAATTCCTTGTCCTCGTACCATTTACCTATCTTGCTGGAAGCAGGTCTTCTAGGTCATCTTATTCTTCTTATTCCCGTTCTGGTTCAAGATCCCGATCTCGGTCTAAGTCGCGCTCCGCGTCCGGTTCTCGTTCACGGTCGCGCTCACCCCCTCACCCTTCCCAATCCCTCAGGCGAACAGGAGCAGCTCCAGGACGTCCCGGTAAAGGCGGCAGTCCTGCCCAGTCCAGACAGCGGCGGAATCCACCAGACCCACGAGCACGAGGTGAGGAGATCACTCTTTCATCTGAAAAAGTGGAATGACAAATGTTAAAATTGTGTTGTGTATTTAATTATTCTATATCTTGAATGCTGGTTTTTCAGGACCAAGGGTTGGAACTCCTGATGACAAACGGTCTGGTCATGTTGGTGCCTCTGCCTCAGTTACCCGAAAACCCAGACCTCCTTCTCCAGGTGCCACTCGTAAATCTGGTACTAATCCTGTTTCTACTGCTGGGTAAGCTGCTACTGCTAATTTTTGTTGCCTTAACCTTTGATCTATGGTTAATTTTTGAGACATTAAAATTTGGACTTGATTTTATTTTTTTCAGTCCCGGTAGAGTTGCTGGTGCCAAGGTACGGTCATCAAAGCCTTCTCGCTCATCATCATCAGAGTCCAGTGGCTCAAGTAGTGATAGTTCTGACACCAGCTCTATGGGATCATCATCTAGCAGTAGAGACCCTACTCCACCCCGTAAGTTTTGCCTTTGCATTTTCCTGAATGTAATAAGACAGCTCTGTAATCTAAATCAATTGTTTACCTTATCTCTACAGCAAAGCCAAAAACTAAAATTCAGATGGATGAACGCCTTATGGCACAGTCCACTAAAGTTAAGGCTATGGATGCATTAAAGGTATGAAAGCTGGATTTGGTTTTGTTTGGCCATAGTGCAATAATTTGAAGTATTGGAAAAACTAAATGTCATTTATGTTTTTAGCTTTCTGGCCAGAAACAACAAATAAAATTGACCCTGAAAACTCCGGGATCTAACCCACAGAACCCTTCAGATGATCCCAGAAGAAGTAAGTTACTCAATTCAATATCTGGTCGCTGAAAAATTGCCCACACTTAATCAAAATTTTCATTGAAATTGTATCATTTTTTCTAGGTGCTGTTGTTGCAGGCAAGAAGAGAACTGCAGAAACCACACCTCCTCCAGAAACAGCAAAGGTCAGTTCAGCTGTTGCTTTCTTATGTACGGTATTTTGTATCAATGACAAAATTAATTTTGTTTGATATTTCTTCATTCAGGCAAGTGCTGCTGCTAAACCTCCTGTCAAGAAAACAACATCCCGAAGAGAAGAACTATTGAAACAATTAAAAGCAGTTGAGGATGCAATTGCTCGCAAACGATCAAAAATAACATAGTCTTTTTAAATTATAGGTCCTGGTAATATTTTTTTGAATCATGTTGATGTCATATTGACACAGATCCTCTCTGCTTTGAGGCAGCTTGTAAAGTTAGAGTGTGGTTCAATCTATTCCAAACTGTTCCCTCTCTGCATATGTCATATGCACTTGCATCCTGGTATTTAGGTAATTTTTATCTGTTCTGTTAATTGAAGTTATGCACAATGTTAACTTTGTTTATCTCATAGAAATGGAATGAACTTTTCTAGTGATTGATTTGGCAATTTTAGAGTTCAACATAAGGAGAGGTATTTTTGTTTTGTGTTTTGTTATTTGATTCAGCACAAAAAAATATGAACTAATTTGTGGTCATAGATATTTTTTACCTTTTGAAAACCTCATTTGATTTTTTTTTTATCTAAGATCATCGACCTCTCTATGTTGTTTACCTCTAGTACCTGTAGTACTTTGTTCTTCTAATTGGTTTGAACTAAGTGATATTACAGATGTGCTGTATTTGTATGCTGCCTTAAATTTCAAAATCTAGCTTGTAGACCTTTAGATTAGACCAAGGGCTACAATGTCAGCTAATATAATAGTAATATTTGGAGTGAAGTCCATCTTGTCTGTATTATATCATACCTGTGCTCATGTCTCTTTTTTTTTTTTCCTCTTCATTTTTTTCATTTCTGGTAACTTTCTAGTATTGTACTTCCATCAAACTATATTATAGTTGAATCTTTCTGAAGTAACTGCCAATCATTTTCTGTAGTACTTGTGCTTCCGTAATGGTTCATGTTCTCATATATTTTTACTTGTTTATACTTTCTCAGTGATCTACAAGTTATTCATCCATTTTTTTTTGTCATGTACTATTTAAAACTTTTGTATGTAGTGTAATTAAAATAAAACATGCATCTCGTAACCGTTCTAATTATATTTTACCCCTGCAATGATTCACCAAAAGTTTTATCAGCTAGATAATTAATAATTAATGAACTGTTCATGCGATTTTGGACTTAAAGATTTTTTTTTCATTCTACTCAGAGCTAGCCTCACAACATGGTTTCGCCGATGTCAAATATGTTCGCTATGACAATAAGAATGCGATTGCTTCTCTGTGACTATTTTCGAGCAGGCGGTGGCGGTGGATGGCAAATGGCAGACGACAGGATGCCCATACTTTAACCTCTCTTTTCCACATCCACTACCAGGATTAGTTCGACATTTGACTTGTGACAGGAGTCACTGAATTTTGATTCCGGAAAGGACTTAGGAAGTACTCAGCCACCACCATGAAGATGCTCGACATGCTGTCTTTAGGCCCCATCCTTATGGTGGGTGCGGCCTACTGGATCTCCAAGCGTAGAGATGCATTGGAAGAGCAAGGGTTGTTATTTCCGAAAAAGAAAGACGTATCAACCGGTGACAAGGATCTTGATGCTATTTTAGGAATCAAACCATCAGTTGCACTGATTGAAACCAATCCTTGAAGAGAGAATGTTGTATGAGGCCATCCTTCGCTGAAGAGGGGTCTGTCCAGTCACCATCACATTCCTGCTCCAAAGAGGAACATTCTATCCAAACAAAGTGTTGAACTGCAAGTGTGATGGAATTTAAAGTTTTGCAAGAAACGCAAGAAGATCAAAATTGTACTTTCTTGTTTGTGTCGTAGCCCTTCTTGATATTATAGTACTGTGAATATACTTTTGATAATATTCGCCTGTGCTTGTGATGAGGTTTCGAGATGTGCGATAATGTTTACTACTGTCATACTGTGTTAAATAATCTTAATAAATTTAAGTAATTATTGAACAATTTTGTCTGGATTAGCCTAAATATCTCTTTCTAAAGCTACTACACTGCACTACTGGACCAGGAAGACAATATGAAAAGATAAGGATAAAAGAATTCTTAACGCATTCAGTGTGGCTGTGTGGGCAACCTGGGAGTTGGAATATCCATTAAAATACAATGACATTGTGGTCAGCTCACTGAATGTTCTAATTTACCTACCCTCAACAATGTAGGTCTGCTAAACCAATTTTGGGATGCTTAACTGCAACTACTGCAGCATTTCACATACAGTATGAGTGAGACACATCAAGCAAGAAATTACATCCTTTGCAAAGATCAAAATGCAAAGTGCATGATTCGCTGAAAGATTTAGCATTTCTAGTATTGCAGAATGTGTATGAGTGACCCATCTTATTCTCATGGGATGATCAATTCATGCCCTCTCTTCAGATGTGTCAATGGAAGGAAAGAAAGATGAGATGGGAAGGGGGCAGTCGTTTGGAGACAGCAGGGGGCAAATTCGTTTTTGTCCTTGGGAAGTAAGTTGTGGCCTCTAGCCGCTGAAGGTGGTAGCTGGAGCAGGGGGGAAGGGGGCTACATCCCCTCTGTCTTTCTACGCCCGATAACCCTTTTAATGACATTGTCATCTCACGAACGTCGTTGGGAATATGAGACGAAACAAAGCACCCCCCCCCTCTCCTAAAGTCCGTCAGTCTAAGCGCGGCGCTTTCGAACAGACAAAAGGTTGAGAGGAGACTGGTTCCTCTTGACGTCCACGCCGTAGGCCTACAGCATCTCTGACTACAAAGGTTCTAGGTGACAGGCAAGAGAGCACTGTTGCAGCGCACTATACCATATTTCATGATTGGTAGCAACAGCAACCCCTTTCAAAGGAACCTTTTAAACGAAGCTCAACAGAAGGGATCGTCCAAAGAGCACCGCGGTTTTTGCTCAGATTCATTACGAAAATTGCGGAATAAGCGAGGCGCCTGCGAGACGCAGGGTAGTCCACCCCGCAGTACACGCATGCACTGCCGGACAAGATGTCGCCTACCCATCAGGCGCTATGAGAGCTTGCAAAAGACGCCCCTATTTGTGGGCGTCCCTGTTTGAAGCTACACGATTGTAGCTACAGCCGACAGTGCCTGAGTCAGCTTAAACTGAACCGTCTATAGACGAATTCATTAATTCCGCCAATGCTAGAATATCAACCAGAAGTAAACAGCGCTAAGAACTAAAGCGAAAAGAAAGATCTCAATGCCTCTCCGAAGCCCTCGCCTTGTCCAAGCACTCGGAGGGACAGGGGGCCGCGGGGGCCCGATTCAGGAAAGCATTGCCTACCCTCCAGGCGTTTTCAGCGACAATCATCGACCCACGCCTAGATAAACACGGCGTCACTTCTTAGCTTTAGAAAGGATTTATGAGCCTGGGGTCAAAAGGAGCCTAAACCCAAAGTCCCCGTCACGACAGACGCCTTAGAGAGAATCCGTGGCCTACCTCGCAGGCGTCCAAGCTACAACTCGTGTCGCGGCGACAAGTGGTAGTGTTTATGGACACACTAATGTGGTCACAAATGGGACAACATACGATGTCCGACGCCACCAACCACACGCCCCTTTTGTGGTTAAACAGTTGTAGCTACAGACGACATGACCGCATGCAGCTTCATCCGAACCAAATTTGTCGGCCCTAAGATCAACTCCCGGGCGAGGCAAATTTTTTCTTTGTCGCTTTTTGTCTCCCTTTAGGCAGGACCGAGCTCACACCTCGGCCCTGAAGGAGCAAGCTGGTAGCCGAGCGTGTTAAAGCGTGGTCGTTGGCAGATCGTGGGGATGGTCGGTAGTTCGAATCCCGTCCGCGACAATTTTTCCTGCTCTGCTGGCCAAGTCTCTTCGGGCGTCAGTTACAGCTGAGATGTGGATGCCGCCGAAAGTTGTGCTCTGTATCGTTCCGTCGTGGCCAAGTCGGTAGCGTCCGGGCCCGGTATGAGCCCGATCGCTGGTTCGAAACTCGGCCGGGTGAACTTTTTCGCGCTCCGCTGGGCATGACTTTACAGCCGTGCGACACCTGATGTGATGGGCCGGTACGCAAAAAGTCGCTGGTTCGAATCTATTCGACGGAACCCTTCTTCCCCTTTGCCAGCCGGGGTGTGAGCCACAGCGGAGATAAGCTTCACCCGCTTCACCTATTCAAAAGCCACATCATTGGCTCAGTTGGTAGAGCGCGCGTCCGGGACGCGGATGGTTGTCGGTTCGAATACTGACCGAGGCTCATTTTTCCCTATTTAGTAGTTTGCGGCGCGGGGGCCAAGGGTTATGACAAAAGACCAGCCGACACGGGGAGGTGGACTTGACCGCCTACTCATCAGCAACCCACCCACCCCGCACCAAGAAAGAAAAACAACAACAAAATGTTCGCCCCGACCGGGACTCGACCCCAGGGCCGAGAGGGCCATGCGCTCCCCGCCCCAGCGCGCTCGCCACTCGGCTATCGGCTCCACTTGCCAGCGGAAGGTTCAGAACTCGGTCCTGCTTTAAAAGTCTTGGTCTCCCGGATTGCACGCGTTCAGGTCGGGTCAAGTCCACCTCCTCGACGCGCTGCAGCCCGGGTCGGCTCTTGGCCCGAAACACGGAAAATGGCCACTAAAAGAGCCCCTTGGGCGCGCGGGGGTTAGGTTAGGTCCATTTATGGGACTTGTTCCGTGTTTTTGGCCAGAATTCGACCCGGGCTGCAGCGCGTCGA
>NW_026267211.1:666719-668820 GCF_000697945.3 Frankliniella occidentalis | reverse complement strand
GGAGAGGCAGGACAGAGGAGACGCTTGGACCACCCGATTTCTCTGCTGTTCTGCAACCCATGTTCTGCTGTCCCCCGCCCGCGCACGCTGTCAGCTGATGATTGTGGCTTGTTGTTACAACTACAGAAAAATGGCTTTTCAAATGCTGACACTAGCTCAAGTAACCGATGTTGAAAGATTTCTTTTCTTCGCTGAAACTGTCTCAAAGATAGGCAATGCAGCTCAGTACAGGACAACGCCGCCGCGCGCTTTATCAGAAAATAAAGAGACGAGCGTCATTTCGCAATGAGTGTAACGAGACTCCTTTTAAATACGAGTGTTCCAAGTAGTGTTTCAGAATCGGATTTCGGAATACAGTCCTCGGGGTGTGGTGGTGGCGGCGCGGAGGGCGAAGCGCCTGATTGTTATTTATAGTGTCGTCACAGTGTCCGAGGGAACGTTATATAGAGGGAATCTCCGATTAGTTACGCCCTGGAGTATCAGCCATAAAAACATCTCCGCCCGTCGCCCCATAGCACACACAACAGCGTCGTCGTGTGTGACCACAGGGCGTCACCACGTTCTCGGACAAAAAAAAAGTAGGGGGAAAAATCAGAGGGGAAAAAGAAAATCAAGCAGAATTGTTTAAATGATTCTCGCACCCGTAGTTGCGCGTTGTTGTATTTTAATATCTATATTTATTTTGCCACTCATTATTGTCATCATTACCAGAATTCGGTGCACCACCGTCGGTGCCGGGCGCGGGGCGGGGCGGACCACGACCATCATATTTCAGGAGGCGATACGCATCTGCTGCTTGTAGCTCCAGCCTCGTTTGTACAGCTATTGTGTAAAAGCGCGCGCCCCATACGATATCAATCGTAGATTAGGCGCAAAGGAGGCTCTAAATGAAACGCTGATTGAAAAATACGGTTGCGGCCGTTGCGGCGCGGGTTACGGCCCGCACGTACGACTGGTACCGTTTGTGTTGGACTTGGCGCGGGTTCAAGTACCGGCCGCGCGCAGCTGACTTGCAGCAGGGGTGGCGCACTCCCGATTACTGCCCCACTCTGAGGAGGGGTCGAAAACCGGCTCACGTAATTTTAACAGGCACTTTTAACAGGTTTGGAACGCGTCGGAGCATCATGCTTAATGCGGCTAAATGTACTCCGACACCTGTAATATTCCACGCAGGATTGGCTAACTTTAAAGTAGTGTCTAAAAATGAGCTTTTGCCATCACCCCTGAACAAAGTAATTTGACTGTTGTAAAACCTTACATAACATGCATGCTTATGTTATTTAGTCTTAGTGTAGTCCGAGTATAAGGGATCATTTGCTGAAAATTGCCCCGTACCTACTTTTGGGTGCGTCACCAAAATCAGGGTGCAGGGTCTGAGAAAGTCGGATGACCAGGGTTAAAAATAACCCCCAGACGCCGCAGCTTCTCCCGCTTCGCCGGTCCTTCTCCAGCCGCGGAGCTCCGCCGGCCTCGCCGATGAGCCACCCGACGGAAGCTGAATCACGGGCGGAGCCGGGCGGAGCGACCCCACCCTCTTTCCAGCCGACGGAAACGGCGCCCGTCGTATAAGCCGGTATCTGATCAGGGGCGGCCAGGCCGGGCCGGCCTATCGATGAATCGAATCGATCAAACGTTTCGTGTTTGACGACGGGAGGTGTTTGATGAGCGTGACCCAATACGCGCCAACGCGCCGTCGAGGAGGAGCGGGCCCGGGCGAGGCAGTGAGTGACTGCCGAGGACGAGGCTTAAAAGATAATATTGAATTATTATTTTTGCGGGAGCTGTGCTTGTTGATGTGTTTCGTGGCGTTTTCTTTAAGGATCTTTGGATCATTTTACTTTGAACTGTCTCGAACCTTTTGTACAGGGGAATATGTCACGTCACGACCCGTACGGGAAGGGGACATCCTCGCGGCACATCCTACCGGTCAGAGCTTAATGAATGAACTCCTGGGGACTCGACCGGTCAGCAACGGAGACTGAGATTGTTCCAGCGCGACCCGAGCTGCCCATTATACCTCGAGGAGCAGCCCACGGAAGCTTGAGCCATTCGGAGAGAGAGAGAGAGAGAGAGAGAGAGAGAGAGAGAGAGAGAGAGAGAG
>NW_026267211.1:661840-666669 GCF_000697945.3 Frankliniella occidentalis | reverse complement strand
GGGGGGGGGGCACTCGGAGGGGAGCAGGCCGAGAGGGGGAGAAGGGCAGACAGAGAGACAAGACTAATGCCAAGGATTAACACCAGGATGAAATTAAGATGCTTTTCCCCGGCTAAGTGCGGTAATGTTACCGTAGTTAGGCCCGTGCTCTCTGTCGTAATGACATCTCATTTAGGCGGAGGAGGCCTTATCAAAGCGCAGGGCCGTGCATCATCCGGAAGTATGAATCAAATTGAAACGAAGCGAGCTGCGCCCTCCCGACAGCGGGCGTGGCGGGGCGTGGCGGGACGCACGCAGCTCGCGCGCGAACCCCGCCCAGGCCTGCACCGAGGCTTATGGTCCTGCGGTTATGGTTCTGCATCTCACTCCACCTGACCGTCCTGTACAGCCGTACGGTGGACCCATCGCCCCCGCGCGGCGTGGCGTGGCGCGGCGGGGATGTGACGCGGCGACACAGAATGGCCGGAAGTACACGAAGGCGTTATTCCTGGGCGTGGCGTGGTGTGGCGGGGGGATGGCGTTGTTGTATTGAGGTGGGTCAGTCCTTGTCCGCCGCATCCTGGCGTGTCGCAGGACTAGGGGTCGCCGTTGTTGAACAGCGATCAGAGCACCTTGATGTGACGAGGTTGCAGCTGCACTTCACGGGGCAGGGTTCGGGTGGTGGTCGCCATCTCATTGCCGGGGTGGGGAGCGCCCGCCATGCAGCGCCGCGTGCGCCGCGGTTGTGCCCCAAAGTGGCTCTGATCTATGAGGCCCCACGGGCGCGGTGGCTCCAGCGGGGCGGGGCGGCCCCCGGCTCGTTAGACAGAATACCCCCGCGGCCGTTTGGCAGGGAGGTCCAGCGCCGGCCCGGGCCCCGCAAAGTGCTGATTTCCGATATACGAGCAGCGGCGGTCAGCAGCCGACGAAACCCTTTTCTCTCCCCCACCCTTCTCTTTCTCTCCTTCGGTGGTCTGACCCGCGGCAACGTGGGCTAAGCAAGGTTGCCGCGCACGGTAGCCGTCCCCTTCCCCACCCCCTCGAACCCTCGAGCACTTCTGATTGCTCGAATCTCTAACGACTCACTATACTTTCCGATCGCGCACACCAATCTCTCCTCCCAGCCCCCCTAATCCTTCTTTCCCCTACTCTCAGTTATTCTCTCAATCTCCAGACGCCTGACGACCCGGGGGTAGGCCACCAGGCCAAACAGCATTGCAGTTTATTGCCTATCCATCAGGCATTCGACAGTTCCATCAACCTGTTTCCATCTTTCGATTTGTTTCAATAAAAATTTAACGAGGCCAAGTTTTTAAAAATTGGAAAATTTGCATTTTTCTTAACTAGCCACAAAGAACTGTCGTCACTGCTGCACGCCACAGAAAAAAAGATCAGTTAACACTGTAGCACAAAATTCACCCCTCTCACCTTGAACGTTAAGTTATTTTGTTTTTGGACCGCAAGGGTTTGAGTGATGGCACCGCCGTCGTCCGCCTTTGCCCTCTCTCTTTCTGTGTTCTACGCATTTAGGCGCGGCGCGTGCCACGAAGGGCGTGGTGGGTCTATCTAGGTAGGGCGGGGCGGGGCGGGGCGAGGAGTGGCGGGGCGCGGCCCAGCTCAGAGACGCATCTCTCTAGACCACCAAGAAGGAGGCCCTGTTCCCCCGCAGGGTAACAAGTGCGGGGTTCGACTTCCGACCCCTGTCCACCCCGCCTCACTCTCTTTCCCCTCGGCGCCCAATGTCCCGTCGGGCATTTCATATTTCACAATCATCACGGGATAAAACACACACACACACAAACACACACACACAGGCACTCACACAGACACGCACAGGCTGGGCCCCCAGCCTGTGCGCACTGCGACTATACAGCGCGTGCAGTTGCGCGTCCGCGGCGATGGCAGGACCCACCCGATATCCACAATAACCCGATGATAAACTGCTGATCGGCCCAGGAGACGTTCGGTACCCTGGATCAAATCGGATCGCCCTCCAATCACACATCTGGCCCTTATCAGGCCCGCGCATCACAATAACAAAAGCTCATGAATATGCAGCTATTAGGGCCTAATGGGCCGGTGGCGGGGCTGGCCGGGCCGGCCGGGCCTCTAGAGCAGCGCGGCAGTGCCGCGGGCGACCAAGCAAAACTAGAGCCCGTACGGCCCACTCAGTCAAATCAAGCTCTTTAAAAACAACAACAAATGGGAGCGGAAAAGGACACGAAAGTTTGCACTTTGGAGAAAGACTGCGTTGTTGTTGTTTTTTTGCGGTGTGTGCCGGCCTTAAAAATGCTCCTTACGGGCAATAGCAATGTGACTGCCGCATCATAAAGGCGCTTTAATTGAGCTGTTAACGTCGCGATCTAGTTGCGGTGGTGGTGGTTACGCGGTCCCTTTCTCACGGTGCGTTTGCGCAGGCCGACGCTCCTCCTCATGTCGAGCGCAAGTGCGCGAACAGGCCGTGCACACCTGCAGGCGAGTGACTCGCAGAGCGCGATGGCGCTAGAGCGCCGAGCCCTCTCTCTCTCCGTATCTATCGTTTTCGCTGGCCGTTCTTTATGTTTCCCCCGCGGCGCCCCGCTGCGCCCCCAGCGCCCCTCCGCGCCCCGCTGGGCTCGGCGTGCTTTGTACGGCGAGCAGCCCCGGGCCTCCGGAGCCCCCCGGGGGGTAGCGGGGCATATAGCGCTCCGAGAGCCACGCGCCGCCACGCGAGGAGAGCGGCGGCAACGGAACGACCCCCTGAAATAAGAATGCCCAGCGGCTTTCAATGATGCCCTTCCGCCTTGCGGGCGGAGACCTCAACGCGGCGCAGGACGGCAGCAGCGGAGACACCCCCTGTGCGTTATGTTTCCTGCGGTCGCAATATTTTGTCCTCAGTGTAAAAGTGACATGGCATCCACGTGGACGAATAGCACCGCAGGTCGCACACCTCGAGGTATGGGCAAATTCGTTCACTACTGGTCATTTACATTCACAGGGTGAGTTTACTCGCTCACCTGCAGGTGGAGTACAGGAGGGGTGCGGCATTCATACACTTGGATTTCCACTGTACACTGCAAGCCCAAATGTACTTGGTACACACAAGGTGTACTTGCAAGCACACAACACAAGAGCGTATACTTACCATAGTACGTACACATGAAGTGTGTGCTTTACCTTAGGTAACATACCAGGGCCACAACACAACTCCGACAATCTGGAGTACAATACACCCACCCTGACAATCTACGAAAATTTTCGAAAAATTCCTAGGCAATCGGACCCCAAAGCAATGTTTGTTGCCAACTTTCAGGGCGCAAGTAGTGCGTTTTGCCAATTTACAGGCGTAATTTATGCCTCAAAAGCAAAATATTCGCCTAACAATCTGGCATTCTTGGCAATGTGGTGTGCACTCTACAAGAGAGTTAAGGCCCCACGGTGTAGTATGACAAGTCTACACTCCTACATGTGTATGCATACACTGTAAAAAAAATAGACAGTAATACGGAACGATCTACGGCGTTACTGTAGATGCCGCTCTTAATCACTACACCTAGGGTACAAAGTGCGGAGTACAGTGTCGCTGCAGCACCGGAAAGCCCAGGTTTCACACAGCACATTGTACGAAAACGGCTCCACTGTAGACAGTTTTGCCTGGTTTTGCTTGTACGGTGGCCCTGTACATTTATCTCTGTCCCAAATTTTAACCACTAAAACTACAGCAATACTGTTTTTGGAATAACAGTCGTTGCTGGAAAATAGTTAGCGGTTAATGACAGCATCAATTGATGCTGTCATTTTTGCAGTGTGATTGCAAGTACCCCTCCTGAGTACACTAACAAGGGAAGGTTTTCCGGTGATACAGTCAGATTTCAAAGGCACTTTAAAGAGTAGTTGTTTGCACCTCTAGATTAGGATTGGCACTGGTCTTAGCTGCCCGTAGGGAGTTTGGGGGTCATTTCACAAGAATTTCATCAAAAATTTCCCAAATTCATCGGTTTTTTGCCATCTTTGCATGCACATATCTCCGAAACCGTTTGAGCTACAGCGCCCAGATTTTGCAGGTAATTATCCTTCAATTAGTACTTTCCATGAAATATATTTGAACCAAATCAATGGGGTTCACCAAAAGTGGCCTAGGGTCGCAACCCCCTCTCCGGACCCGTTTTTGCGACCCTAATCGATTTCGTTCAAATTTTGTACAATTAAAGAACGTGCTAAATTATGATTTCCCTCAAAATCTAGGCGCTGTAGCTCAAACGGTTCTTGAGATACGTGCATGTAAAGTTGATAATCAGGCTAAAAAGTTTGGCGAATTTTCGATTAAATTCGCGTAAAACGACCTTCAAACTCCCTACGGGCAGCTAAAACCAATGCAAAACTTAATCTAGGGATGAAAACAACAACACTTTGAAGCGCCATTGAAATCTGAGTGTATCACCGGAAAACCTTCCCTTGTAAGTACACTGTTTTGGGGTTTGAAGTACAGTGCATATACACTGTACTTCTGTTAACATATATCTGTTAACAGCAACAGCCTATACACATTCTGATCTTGTGAATATTGGCGATGTCTATACTCGTGCGATTGCGCACGAGACAGAGTGATGTTATTTTTTAACAGTCGCCGGTCCTACCAATAACTTGATAGGCAATATGTTCCTTAGAAGTTTTATTTTTTACCGCCACTTACTTTGGTTTGTAATTGCCGCGAGGGCTCCCTGTCCCGACATGCGAGACAACCAATATACCACACGGGCTACGTCCGCTGTGACGAGCTCCATTGGCCGCCGATATGACCGCTCTCCCGTCCGACAATGAGAACGTGAGAGAGAGAGAGAGAGAGAGAGAGAGAGAGAGAGAGAGAGAGA
>NW_026267211.1:652541-656707 GCF_000697945.3 Frankliniella occidentalis | reverse complement strand
TGTTAGTGGGGATGGAGGATATACAGAAGCAGCTTCCCCACGAGCAACAGGAATTTCGGGAAATTAAATCCTTTGTCGCTTCCGTTGGGCCCGGGCCGCCCGATGGCCGCCCGATGGCCGCCCCGCGCGGGCGACATGATAAGGGGCGTGTGGTCAGTGGACGGCGTCTGGACGAAGAGGAGGAGCGGCCGGAGCGGCGACGTGTAACGCAACTTTAACGCGGTCCCGCCGCTCCAGCCGCGTGTGCCAGGCCTCATTCATTCTCCCTCCAGCGTCTTCTGGAACAAAAAAAAAGAAAAGAAAAAAGGAGTAAACAAGTTCCAGGTGTTTTAAGCTATACCTTTATAATTAAGTCTATTGTTGGCTACTGTATCATTATAAATATCATCTCAAAAACAGAGACAAATAAACCATATAGTTGTTATCAATGTTGTGAAATATTTTGTATCATGTGAAAAAAAGGTTGTTGTGATTAGAAAAAAATACAATTGTTTTAAAAGGATGCACTGTTAAAACCTTACAAAGCAATGCTTTGTAATAGTAAGCATTTGCTTTGTAATACTAAGCATAATTAGCTTTGCAACTTCCAGTGCAAATTTTATCCTTTGTATCGTAGAGGTGCGGAATGCGTCGCGCAAGCAGCGAAGTTTCTTAAGATTTAACAGTGAACTAATAATGATTGTTGACATCCGTTTGGCGAACGAGAAATGGGAATTCGATATGTAGTCGCACTTTTCTGGCTGATACGTTTCCCGCCGCGTCCAGTTTCCCCGTGGGTGTCGCGGGGCGCCGCCGGGCCCGCACGCAACTGGGCGCGCCTCGCCGTGGACTTGAGGCGTTCCGTCCGCCCTGGACGCGTTTGTTGTATACTAATATGTCAGGAGCGGCGTGGGCCGTGGCGGCCGGAGTAGCTAGACGGTTACTGCCTATGCCAATAATTACATACACTGGAAGACAGACCACAGAATCAGACTTCCCTCGCAGCTTCCTATACACCACGCCGCCTGAGTGGCGCAGTAGTAGTTGTTTGCGATTACCCGACTGAAGGGGAAAAAAAGAAAAGAAACGGATCAACCGTAAAATGTCTTGCTGCAGCTACTACTACTTGTCTCGGCCGGGCGTCGACCACACACCGCGAAACTAGGGTTGCTTCCGCCCGACTTAACGATCCGGTGCGGTGTAGTGCCGAGTGCGTGTGTGTGTGTGTGTGTGTGTGAGAGAGAGAGAGACTGCGTGTGTTCATTCTGCAACAAATACTGCTGCATTACCCCGGGCGTCCTTACAGAGCCATTTCTCTGTATTCCACGAAGAAACTCCTTCGGCGCCTGGCCCGTTCTCCTGGCGGCCGCGGGACGGCGCCAGACTTTGGTCAGCCGCTCTCTCAGTCGCCGGCCCCAATCACTACCGACAGGCGGCCGATAGCCGTGCAGGGGAGGCGCTGGCACCAACTCGGCCGGAGCTGAGGAAAACAAAAAAGAAATGATGGAAAACAGAGTGACGTCACAATATTTCTTTCTAGTCGCCAACCCTGCTTAGGACACCCCCTGCTCCTTAACGGCACCCTCAGGAGGTGCGCCCTACAAGCGCGTGCCGAGCAAGCAGGTCGCCGGGGAGACGACGGCGCAACAAGAGAGCGAGATAGAGAGAAAGACAGACACGGAGCCCGGAGAGCTGGAGGGCTCCCGGGAGCGCGCGCGCTGCCCGGCCCGGGCCCCAAATGTGTCGGGCATTTGTTTGCGGTGTCATGAAGCAGCCCCAGTCGATATGAGGGTAATAAATTGCTTCTGCCCGGGCAGCACACCGCGCAAGTTCGTACCCCTCTTCCCTTTACCCCCCCGCCGCCCCGCGCCCCAGTGTTTCTCCGACGAGGTACAAAGCGCATGCGGAGAATAATAAATTGATACACAATCACCCCTGCGGTCCGCGCGCCCGGCAGGAAATCAATCAAATTATCACATTAAACAACACGGGCGAACACGGCGGATACGAGGAGACGAGGCACCGACCAGCCTGACGAGAAAGGAAAAAGAGCTCAAAATTCACGCCATTTTCGTCTTTCTATCAATTCCTTCTCCTCCTCCGCCTACATCCTCCCCCCCCCCCCCCCCCCTTTCCCGAGCTACCCCTCCCTCCCCTCTCCCGCCGGCTGATTGATCCCCTCCGCCGGATCGACGACTGATCGACATGGTTTTCAGCTCCGAGGCTCTTAACGCCGAGTTATCTCCTAGGAGGATGCAGATGAGTGCGGCGGGGCGTGGCGGGGCGTGGCGGGGCCTAGCGGGCACGTGGCCTGGATTACGACGAGGAGTTAGTCATTCAACGAGTGGAGACGTCGTAATGACGCATTTTTTCTTCTTGTCCTCTCACCTCACAAGTCCTTATGGGCCTCTCTCGTATACACAAAGTTTTCAATCACGTCCAGACGAGAGATGCGCGCTCGATTTGTTGTGTTTGTCGACGGCGACTGCGCGGCCAGTATAACGCAACACTCGACGAATCAGAGTCGGCGAGCTGCGGCGGCTGGCGGCCGGCGCGGCCGACGGGGCTGGAGGGGCTGGCGGGGCTGGCGGTGTCGTCTGGTTACATTAGCACACCCACGTCCGTCCTGCCTAGGAGCCTTTCGCCGATCCTCCCTGCAAACAGTCGTAAAAAAAGATGCTGATTGCGCATGTGTGCGACTTGGAGCTGCAGTCCAGCCTCCGTCGGGCTGCCATAATAATATTAATGGAAAATACACAGAGCCGCTCAAGCAGACAAAAAAAAAGCGATCATTACGACACAAAAATGAAAACACGAAAAGAAATTTTCAACAACTCTATTGATTTTATAGATCAATCGGATCTATATTTGGAGATGTCTCGAACCGTGTTTCCTCCAAAAACTTAGAAAAAACAATTTCGGACTGGTTGACTTATTAATTAAGATATCCATATAAGGCACAGCAGGCGCCAGCATGGTAGCACCGTTCCGTTTTACAACAAGGCATAAAATAAAGTGAATCCTATTACGAGGTAAAAAAAAAAAAATTGTTTTCCATGTCAGCGCGTTTAAACCCCGAACACCAAAAACGTCCGGATTCATCTTGTTCGTCGCGCGCTTCGAAAAGCTTTAGAACTTCATCAAAACCGGTCATCTTTTCCTTCCTATATCACGAGCGGCGATCACCACTCGCTCACCCTCGCGGTAATGTATGCATATAGCCAACTTGGGGAGAGAGAAAGGACGAGTGACAGAGAGGGAACGAGAGAAAAAAGTCCGCCATTTCCGAGAACCTCGGCTGAATCATCAGCGTTCGCAATCGTGTGGGCGGTCAAGTCAACCTCTCCCCTCTTCTCTCTCGGTTAACACTCCTTATTTATCTCTCTCTTTAATTCATTAAAAATATAACAACCTTTACAAACGCGTCTTTTAAGATAACACTTACGCTTAAAAAGTTGATCTGATATTTCATTTATTTTCCGTTTAAAGCTGCTTGATACATTGTTTTCTTAGCGCGCCGCGGAGAGAGTCTCCGGCGCCAGACCGCTGGCGCCGGGCCGTAGCCTTGGGCCCGGAGCAGATTGGCCACCGCCGACCTTTCCACACGCGGAGCGACGCGAAGCAAAGCGACGCTCGGCGCCAGCAGCTCAGCTTTATAACCAATTTCTCGAGGCAAATCTGCTGAGACAAAGGCCCGAGCGGCATCCGCGGTAACCAAATCCGCGGCGCGGCCCGTGAGGGGTCGGGCCGCAGCCGGCACTGCCACGTCACAGGTCTTTATGATTTGGGCCAGGCCGGCTCGGCTACCGCTGGCCTGACCCCTGGAGGTCAATGCCGACCCGGCGTGCGCCAAGCAGGACCCGCCGGGCCCCGCGCGCGAGTGGGCGAGGCCCGGCAACGGACGGGCACTGCAACCGCAACAGCCAGCCCGCTGCGTAGGCCGTCCCGCCGCGCAGGGCTGCTCACCAGGCCTGCCTACCCGCCGGGCGTCAGGCCGTCCCACCGCGCAGGGCTGCTCACCAGGCCTGCCTACCCACCGGGCGTCAGGCCGCCAGTTGCGTAGGCCGTCACGCCGCGCAGGGCTACTCACCAGGCCTGCCCACCCGCCGGGCGTCAGGACCCGCTAGGTGTCAGGCCGCCTGTTGCGTAGGCCGTGCCGCAGCGCAGGGCTGCTCACCAGGTCTGCC
>NW_026267211.1:636776-652421 GCF_000697945.3 Frankliniella occidentalis | reverse complement strand
CCGCCTGTTGCGTAGGCCGTGCCGCAGCGCAGGGCTGCTCACCAGGCCTCATGCCTACCCGCCGGGCGCCAGGCCGCCTGTTGCGTAGGCCGTCCCGCCGCGCAGGGCTGCTCACCAGGCCTGCCTACTCGCCAGGCGTCAGGCCGCCTGTTGCGTATGCCGCCCGCCGCGCAGGGCTGCTCGGCGCGGCTTCGGCTGCCTAACTGCCCGGCGCTTCACCGCGCACTCGCCCGCACTTAAGCTGAAGGCCCACATCTAAAGCGCCTTCCGCCAACAAGGCGTGGCGAGGCGTGGCGCTGGAGCTAGTGAATGGACTGACAGGCCGCGTTACGTGGTGTTGCGGCGCCGCGCGAGGAGCGTCGTGGTGGGGCGTGGCGGGGCGTGGCGGGGCGAGGCGGGGCGAGGCGGGGCGGCCGACAGAGGTGCGCCGTAGCTGCACACCGCCAAACTCCGGGGGCGTCCATTCATTCATCTCCCGCCGAGCGCCACGCCTCTCTCTCTCGCTCTCTCTCTCTCTCTCTCTCTCTCTCTCTCTCTCTCTCTCTCTGTCCCTCTCTCTCCTCTCTCTCTCTCTCTCTCTCTGTCCTCTCTCTCTCTCTCTCTCTCTCTCTCTCTCTCTCTCTTCCCGTTCCAGTGTTCCTCCGCTCCCTCCGTAGCTACTAATCACCTTTGCGTTATCTTTGAATCGACAACTCTCCACCCTCTCCACACGAACTTCAAACAGGGTCATGGTGGGCCCCAGGTCGCTCATAGATGCGCGCGTGCATATACGATCGTGTGTGTTTACAAGTCTGTGTTGCTGTGGTCTTTTTATTTGTTTATCGGCTGTCCATCCGTTGGAGACAGTAGGACCGCGAAAAAGCCGTCTCATTCATCACCCGCATGTGCACACAGCCCGGCCGCTGCCACGATGTTGGTAAGTCGTCACCTTCTATCCACATAGTTCACAGGGCCAACTAGGTCCCCCTCTCTCTTTTTTTATCGGTCCCCACGCTAATCCTCTAATGACGATGCAGTCTACGGTAATTTTCCTTAAGACCCCCCCCCCTCTCCTGACGTGGGCGATCGCGCACTGCTCAGTGGTTAGCAGAGCTCCCCAATGAGCGATTGTCGCTTAGCTTTGTGTTGGTCTCTCTCTCTCGCTTCCTCTTGATCCGCTATCTCTCTCCCACCCACGCGTAGGTGTTAGTGCTCACGTGTGCGGAGCCGAGTGGGCGCCGGGTGCGTAGGTGCCCAAGCAGATGAGAAAGACGGACGGAGAGAGACAGAAAGATAGAGAAGCAGAGAGAGAGAGAGAGGAAGAGAGAGAGAGAGAGAGAGGAAGAGAGAGAGAGAGAGAGAGAGAGAGAGAGAGAGAGAGAGAGAGAGAGAGAGGGGGGAGAAGACTGGCGCCAGGAAGGACAGCAATGACCCCAAGACCTGCGGGAAAGAAAAGAAAAAAATGAGGTAGGAGAAGGTGCGAGTAATTGATTGTAATTGTGATAAGACGCGGTGACGCGGCAGCAGCCTCTCCGGGGGCCGCGCGCTGCTGCAGCGGACTGTACCTGTCCGAGGCACGCGTCGATACAAAGGTGATGCCGCCGCAGCCTCGGGCGTCACGGTCTAACACCCCGTGACGACCCGGTAACGCGGCGTGACAGGGACCAAAACACTACGAGCGTGCGTGAGTGTGTGTGCGGCGAGCGCGTGCGTGTGTAAGGAGGTGCCTGGCCCGCCGCTCGAGGACGGCGAAACGGTTCTTCAAGCTTCTTTTGCATAGCCTCCTTTGGCGCGGGCCGCCGCCGCCCGCCCCGCCCGCGGCGCTGGTGAGAGCCCGGCGGGGTAGGCCAGCCCGCCGGACACCCGTGGCGCGCGGGCGGGCCCACCCGGCGCCCACCCGCCCGAAGTGCGCGCTTCCGGACCCACGACCCACCACCCTCCACCCCGGCGGCGAGCTCCTCCGAGATCTTCACCCGCCTGGCCTCTACTGTTCTCTCTCCCCGCCCGACAATACCTTCTCCGAACCCCACCGCGCTGCACTTCAATAGTCCTAAATCGATTTTCGTACAAAGGGCCCCGCTGCCGCCCGCCGCCGCCGCCCCTCGACGACCGCCGTATCTCCGGGAGCCGCCGCGGCCAGTTAAGGCGCACGCGCGACGCGCTCCCGATCGTATCGAGCGGCGCGTTAACTCGGAATGACTCCTATTTATTAGGCGTTTTAATAATCTGTCCGTGCGATGACGGCTCCGCTCAGACAGAGAAACGAGCCCTGGATATTTTTTTTCATACCGCCATTCATTCTAACGCAAGCACGCGGCCACAAGGTTCTCATTCTAGTACACACCTGATTTCACGCCTCAATTTATGAGTCATTTTAAACTGTTCGTGGAAAATTATATAGCTTTCACGCAACGATTCATTTTTATTTTCCTTAATCTAAAGGGAACTAGAATATCGTTGACACTTCGAGCGTAAACTCCGCCACCAGTCAGCAAGACGAAGACATGTCGGGATCTGCTCATCCGGACGGGGGCGTACGAATATAACCATTTCCGCAAGGTGAGGTCCTGGTCCACTCTACACTTTACGGCGGTGACTGTGTGTGTTTGCCGTCATAAAAGCGATGCGCTATGGGTGGTGCGATAAAAATACAACTAAATTCCTTGTTATTGTTGGTGCCGTTGTATCGATTTCAAAACGTTTATGACTCTTCCCCCACCCTCCTATTCCCATCCCCTCTCCTCCTCTCTCCCTTCGCCACCCGGCAGGTCCCGAGTAGTTTGGGCGGGAGAGAGAGGCGCAGCGAGGTGAGAGGCAGCAGCAGGGAATGTGAGAGAATATCCACCATTAATCCATCTTTTACATCCTCGTCATATACACCTTAGGGCAGGGACGCTCAATAGACGCGGGCTTTTATAGACGGAATAAATACCTCCCAGTGCCGTTGCACCGTCCCCCCCTATTGCGCTTTTCCCCCGCAAATCGCGGAGTGCAGGAGTAGTATCCGGTGCAACAGGAGCCGAGCCCAGCCGGGCCGCACGCGCCAAAGCCGCTCTTATCCCGGCCCGATCGGCGCCCGATTAGCAAGTGAAACGTCGCAGCGACTAGACGAGACGCTTACGTCTTGTTGATGGGCCCCGGCACGCGCCCGCTTCCGTTACAGCAATCCTGCTTGCCCTAGCCGAGTTAAGAGCCAAATGTCCATTGTCACATGCCAGTTTTATACGGCTCTTAGAAAGAGCGACGTGGATCGCGGATGCAACGGCCGGGAAAACGTACACGCAAAAAATATATTAAAAAATCAGTTCCATGCAAATAGGTTCTGCACAATTTCACACCCGTGCAAAAACATTTTCTGGATGTAAAAATATTTAGCTGTACAGCTACGTGTCATTAGCTAAACGATTAACGGTACGGTTAACTGGATGGCCAAAAAGTTAGCCCTGGTGCAATATAAATTGGCCGAGTCTATTCAGTTAATTTTTTAGCCCAGGTGCTAAAGAAAGACTTAGCAGACCCACGAATTTCTTTACTGCGTGTAGTAGGAGTAGGTGGGCATGGTAAAAACGATTCAGATCAGTAATTGATTGTTGATGTAGTCAGCAAAACAACCGAGTGCCCTCTGCCTCTGTGCACTTTGCCCGCACCTACAGTTTGAGGACGGTCTAGTAAAACGTTGTTATGAGGGAAGACAGACAATCATTAAATTGGTGCCTTTGCTTTATTATTAGTTATTCTCCGCAGATCTTGAGGAAAACCAGTGGAAATTCTTTTACTTCTCTTAGAGGTAGCCCAAAAGATTTTCCTCCGTTTCTTTCTGTAATTCAAAGCCAAGGACGAGTGAGTGCATGTGAGAATTGATACAGTTAGGGACACAATAACGATGATGGTCAACTCTATACAAATATGCTCCCGAGGAAATTACAGAGCTGCATGGGTAGAGAGAGTAGCGGGAAGGCACCAGTCGTCGAGTCTGGAGATAGAGTTAGTTGTAGTCAGGAGGTGTACACACACAACGAGTGTTTCATTCATTACCCTTCCCCCAACTCTCCTCTCTCTCTTTCTGGCGTAGAGGCTCCCACGCAGCAGGCAGCAGGAGACATCCAGCCAGCACCTCGAATCCGTGAATGAACGAGAGTGAATGAAGCGACGACTGAATGGACGTTGACACAGCCCGAGTGCGTTTTCTCCCCCGCAGTGTGTGATAATTACGGTCCAGCAGCAGGCGTCTGCACCCGCATGGGCCCAGTAAACACTCTCTCACACAGACACCCACTCTCTCTCCTTCTCTCTCTCTGAAGATCGCCTCCCTCCCCCCCTCCTTCCCCCTTTCCAACCAATTTCGACTTTGCTCCTTATGTTGTCTGTTGACAATAAAAAGCAACAACAATACCGACCGTGGTTTTCGTTATTTGCCCTTCACTTGTTGTGGATGCTGCAGTGTTTACGCACTTTCACAAAAGTCCTCGCGAACGCCCGGTGCTGGCTATGAGTTTAAAATAAAAGCAACACAGAAAGGTGATCGACTAGACATGTAAAACGAGCCTTTGCCCTTCGATGTCATTCTGCGCAGCCACAGCAACCTGTGCGGCGCGGCGGCGGCCTGGTGCAGCGCGGCCGGCGCAGTTTATGGGTTCGTGCTGCAGATGGCAGCAGGCCGATGCACCGAGCAGCGCACTGCAAATGCAATTAGGGGCACAACACGTAGGTACAAGCGTCAGGCCGGCAAACATTCGCCGCACGTCCGTCTACATTCAAAACATTTTCAGCCTTTAGATATAAATAGGAGGTCATAATTGACCTATCGCAAAGGTGAGAGGGCAGTCGAGCAGATCTATATCTGAAAAAACAAAAACAAAACAACTATGGTGTGTGCTGGAATAAATGAAGGTACAACGTTTCTTTTTCTCTTCCTTCTGTCTCGCACACACGCACACACACAGGCGCACCAGCTCGCGCGCTCGCTTCACTGAGCCGTGAAAAGTGATGCACGGCACGGCGGGGTAAACGCTGCACAACGTGCGATTACGGCCTCTATCCTATCATTTCGAAATTAATGTTTACGCGTACAGAGCAACATGAAAAAAAGTTCTGCAATAACACACGGCACGGTTTACTTACTAATTCAGAAGGCTATACCGAAAAGTGATTAAATAAAAAGAAAGCTGCCAATTGCATAGCGTCTCTTTGCAGATCGGTTGGTTTGGTTACTTTTGCGGATTTCTGGCAACACCAAGTTTATGTAGTTCCCAAATTAAACTGTGTTTTGCAGTAGATTGAATTGCAAGGCTGGCCTGGCTGGACAGGTAAACCAGCGCATATGGCATACCTAGTGCTGCATTCGTGTGAGTTTTCTATAAGTTCGAACATGGACGGAGGGTGAAACGATACAGAAGAGGTCTAGCCTATAAAGCGATTTCAATAGAAAAAGAGAAATTAGCGCCTTTAAAGGAGCACGACATAGTTTATGGGGTTGCCACCTTTGTAAAAGCAATGCAAAAGCTAATTAAGTCACTTATGAAGCATCTTTTTGGGGTGTTGGCACCTCTATCGGGGCACAAGAGCACTAGCACCTTTGATTTCCTAGTGTAGACAGAAACAGAAATGAAAATACAACGACTCAAATTAGAATATTTCCCCCGATCTAAAATGTTTCGACATAATATTTTCTTGTCGTTCTTATGTGGCCATGCAATTTTTTATTTATTTTGCAGACGCGTCGGGTCCGCCCGCCGTAAATTGCATTAATGAAGCTCACATGCGACTCATGATAATCGTGATAATGCAGCCAGCCTGTCTGGCAAGAGGCTGCGGCTGCCGGTTGCCGCGCAGCGGAGCGCGGAAGCTGCCTGCTCTAATCACTTTATCTCACTATCGGGTGGCGTTCTTTTAAATAAACCAAATAATTAGCCGATATCAACGATCGCTGCGAACGCTCCGCCACTACTGGAAAAATATGAGTCAAACCTGTATGGCGTACAGGGCGTCCTCGTACTTCCTTTCGCAGCCCGTGTGGTTGAATTCATTTTTCTCCCAAACGGCGAGACGGTCATCAGGGCCTGCTAAGCATTAATAAGCAGACACCCCGAGGCTCGAAATCGAAGCCGAGGTGCCTATTTTATTACATTTTATATTTATTACTTTTCATCGTTTGCGTGCGTCTAAGGTGAATTCCCTCTGCTGCAGTGTGTGTGTGTGTGTGTGTATTCAAATTTGTGTTCCTCCTCGCGCGTAATGAGCGACTGATTAAAATGTGAATGGGTCATGGGTAAAAGTGGCCACCTGTCATCACTTCGGCCGAGCAAGAAAATGAAACGAAAAATGTCCTCAGGGGGCGAGCGAGAGAAACGGGCAAGCACGAGAGAAGGGGAGACAGAGAACGAGACGCGAGGGGACTGGGGTAGTGACCGTACACATCACGCATTTATGCCAAGCTAATTGACGATTGAGGAGATTTGTGGGATTGCCCATAAAATCGACTTTCCCGTCAACTTTGTTAGGCAATGCCCCGGAAGGCCCTCCAACGGCACGAGGTGCGGTTTGTTTTCCTCAATCAGTATAAGGACTTTTTGTTGGAGGTGTGAGCAACATGTTGTCTGAACTAGGCGAGTACTCTTGAACTCCCTGTCCTGTCACCCACCGCTTGATTTAGCGTATCAAGAACGGAAACCTTTGGATCGTGAAGTTTGCCATAAAAAGCAACTTATCCGAAACATATTGTGCTGACAAGGACACGCTTTATAGAGTCGGTTCAATACATCAAATTTATTCTTTGCAGCCCCGGTTGCATGTTGTGGGGCAACCTGCCATCACGAAGCTAGCCGCCAGACATTCAGATCAAATTTTATGCCCGGTCTCGAGTTACCAACGATAGGAAGTAAAGCCTGCAAGGTGTATTGGGGACGAAGATAGGTAAAGGCACAGCCAAACACGCCCAGAGGGGCATCCAGTCTCCAGTGTGACCAACCAGAAAGTATGGATCTTTGGGGTCTTTGCGTCGCGTGGGGCATCTTGGGATGACTTCGGAGCTCAACGGAGAATGAAGTAGTTTACTTTTAGAAGCACCCGTACAGCACGAGAGGCCCGTCTTCGCCTTGGACCCGAAAACAAAATCAAGATGTTGCAGTGCGCTGCGCTGCGCTGCCACTGCCGGTGTACGCCTGGCCGTGTGACCCTCGCCCGGCTTCCCGGCTCCACGGCGACAGGTTTCGCCTCGCAATGGTAAAAGTGATTCGCATAAAGATGCGTGCGCCCTGATAGCGACGCGTCAGTAGTTGTGTGTCCTTGTGACAAACCTACCGTGAGGCGGCATAAAACTGGCCTTTTTGCGCTCGTTTAGGACGCGGCAGAGTGTTGCCAACATAACGATATACAGGTCAGCAAGTCAGCGAAATGTGGCAGTTGTCGCAGGGACTGATTGTAGCCGAGCACAGGGAGATAATTTTAGCTGCGCTGCGCGCACCGATAATTTCCAGGCGTGAGTTATGTTGGCAACATCGGCGACACCTGATTGGCCGTTCTCACGGCAAGGAATTTCTTTCCCGTACGTTGGTATCTCTGTGAAAGCTTTACGCGCACCACACCGCTGATCTGTCACTCCCGATACGCGGTCACGGCCTTGCGAAGAGCATCCCCGCGCTCATTTACACCGTAGAAGGCAGCGTCCGAGCGCCGTTTCGCAGACGTTTTAGCATGCTTGCCAAAACAGCGGTCGTAAAATTTTAATCCACGGTATTAGCTTTGAGGCCCGTGCGCTGCTTAACCGCACGCAATACGGCAGCGCGTGTGTGACCAGGCCGACCAGCCCGAGCCGCAGGCTGAGCGCAGCCAAATACGGCAATCGTCTGCTTACTGCCGACAGTAGCGATTGCTGCGGGCCGCGTGTCAAGAGCATCTTACCGACAATATTACAAAAAAAGGAGGAAAAACAACAGTCGAAAAGCTTGATCCATCGAACTGATACATCGCACGGCACGGCCTTGCAGACAGAAACAACTGCAGGCCAAAGCCGCGTCCTGGAATCCCCCTCGAGGCGATTCGAGACGAGCTAGTACGGGGCGCTATATGCAATGAGCCCTGCTTAATCACCTCTCGCTCCCCTCCATTTTTTCTCTCTCCCTCTTTCACTTTTCCCATTGGCTTGCAAAAATAATACTCATAATTAAAATTACCCTTCTTTTTATCTTAAATCTTCAGGTAGTTAATAAAACACTAGCATTTCATTGTTAAAAAAAAACAATAAGAAGAATGTTGTGGTTGAAATTTCCTGCATGGCGCATGATGAAAAACCTGTGGCTCAGTCCGACATTACTCCATCGCGCGCATCCAAATGAACTCGTCCGTCCGGCGGCGAGGCGCCAAAAACCAACACGGGCCCCACGGGCCAAGATCAGAAGGGTAAAAAAAACTAATCGCTTCCCCGCAAAAGCGTCGTAACTCGCTAGTGTCGTCCGGCCAAGTTACAGCGGGGCTCCGGGGCGCCTCGTAATAAGGAGGCGTTATGGATGACGCCCCATTTGTTAACGCGTGAGGCGAGAGAAACAAATATTGAAATGGACTGCACCAAGGTATGCAAGCGCCTCGCCGGACACGACGGACGAGGCGTCTCTGCTCTTTAAAAATTGATGCCAGCACCAGTCCCAGCCCCTGCCTCTTGCTTGCTTAAAGAGGTCCGCCGTAAAAAAAGTGTGCTACTGTTTTTGTATAGAGAACAAATTCAATCCAATATTGTCAATATTGTCAGTACAACATAAAAACAATTCTTCTACTAAATGCAGAGTTAAGGACAGAGTACGAGAGGGGAAGAGAGAGAGAGAGGGAGAGAGAGAGAGAGATGAGGTTGCTGTACGCAGCCAAACACACATACACACACACACCGGGAGGCATTTCCGACGGTCGGCCCGGCGCGCCAGTGTGCCGGCCCGCCTTGCGGGCACTGTCCACATACTGTCCACACTGGGTCATTTAATCAAAAATTTAAATTGAGAATGTCCCCGGCACGCCAGAGTCTACAAAAGACTATTGTTGTGTAAGTTATTTAAGTGCGCCATCAGGGAGTGCGTTACCGACTGGTGGCCCCCCTCCACGGGTACCAACCACTAGTCGTCAGGTAGAGAGAAAGAAGGGAAGTAAATAACCAGCCGGACTCTCGACCCGCTTTACTGCGACTGAGAGGAAATTTGTCATATCAATAGCGAAAGCTCCTGCGGCGTAGTCCGAATCTTCGAGGCCACTCGTTCCTATCTGCGACCCATCTGAGCCTCGCCCCCCTTTCCTTGCCCTGGGGCGGGACCCGATCAGATAGGCCTGATATACCCTCTTCTCTCTCTTCTCCTCTCTCTCTTCTCCTCTCTCTCTCTCTCTCTCTCTCTCTCTCTCTCTCTCTCTCTCTGTCCCTCTCTCTGTCCCTCTCTCTGTCCAGCTTTACAATCACACTCTAAATATTCATATAACTGTTGCCGGTCACAACGGACGTCTGCCGCTCGCGGGTCCAAATTTTCACTCATGAGTCTGGCATTAGAGAGGCGATAATCTCGCGGGTCCATCTCTCATCTCGTATCACTCATCTCCCATCTGGCGGCTGCGCTGCACTGCCCGCCCGGCCCCTCCCCCCTGTTCGCACGCTTTGGGAAGCTGTTGGTGGTCCCAACCTAGCGCATAATTATGCAACGATTACCCAGTCGTGTGCACTCACATGCAGACGCACTCCTCTGAGGTACTGCGCGCTGGCTGGTACTGTTGTTGTGAGTCAGGGGTACTGGTCGGCGACCGCTCACCTCACCCTTCAGCCGAGTGGGACGGCTGGGAGACGAGACGAGGGCTGCGTTCGAAAGTGAGCACCACCTAAAGGGACGCTTCCGAACGGTGCCCGCGATATAAACCTGTAGCAATGCGTGGATGAACACGGCAGGGCGCTTAGCGCTTTTACCGTGTAGCGAGGAGACTAATTCACTTCGCGGTGTCCGAGAGTGAGCGGGAGAGAAAGGAGGGGGAGGAGGGGGTTGTAACGCTGCCCATTTCGGTAGTGTCATAACCGGAGGCGAGACGGAGACGCCGCACAACGGACCAGAGAAACCTCTTAAGTATCTTTAACATTTGCAACATAGTCGGCGCGGTGGTGCCGGCGACAAAGATGCCTGTCAAGAACAGTGGTTACATGAACGCAACAATCGAAGGAGTTTGAAGTTTTAAATTGTTGTGAAGCTGCTTATGAAAATTCATTACGAAGGGCCATGATAGAGCTTGTGTATATAGTTCACACACTGTAAAATGCTTGCAAAGAATAGGTTCGTATTGCAAACTATTTTCTTTGCAGCTTGCAAAGAATTCTCAAGCATCGTAATACAAACTAGTTCTTCGCAAGCTTGCAAACTATTTCTTTGCAATGCAAACACATTGTTTGCAAGCATTCTGACAGCTTGCAAAGAACTTCTTTGCAATACGAACTAATTCTTTGCAATACAAGGCTCGCAAATTCTTTGCAACGTTGCAAAGAATATAGTTTGCAAGCATTTTACAGTGCAGGTTTTTAAACAGCTGTTAAGTTTAGAATCTTTTGTGCAAGTGCCGCGATGAAACTAAAGACCGGCAATGGGTCAATATACTCGATACAAACTTAAAATTTACTACATTTAAGGGCAGACACTCTCACAATTCCGCCACTCTGCCACCTCCGGCCCGGGCAGCGCACCCAATCTGCGACCCTCCCCCGCCCCTGTCGGGTCCGGGCGCCACCAGACGGGCGCCTCTACTGAGCCGTGGCGCCGCCGGGGAGCGCCGCGGCGCCTCGGAGCGCTTCACACCTCTGATTGGCCGCCAAACATAACAAGCGTTATTCCCAAGCGGAATGCGTGAACGTTATGGGCAGGCAGTGGAGTGAGCGTGAGGAGGGGGGGGGGAGGGTCACGTGTTCCCTAAAGTGGTGGTGGACGGGCACCTGCGTTATTGTTGCTTACTGTAAATCTTTCACATGTGAACACCCATCCCTCTCGCATCTCTCACTCCTCCCCCGGAACACGGCGTTCTCTCGCTCTCTCTTTCATTTAAATTAAAATGACGCCGGAGAAGTCTTTTTGCCGAAACACCGCCGCCGCCGCAGCAGCCCAGGGCCCCGGAGGACCAGATGCGGCCGGCGGCGGCGCGGGTCCGTTTCAAAAAAAGACAAAACAAATGTGAACGTCGAAACGGTGAGTTATATGAAGGCGGTCGTGTGATTTCAGAGCGAGAAAACGCGCCGGTATCGCGCGCGGGAGGCAACCTTCGGGGCGCGACACGGAGCCACTCAGAGGCGTCAGGTCGGCTTATGAGAAGGAGAGTTACAGCGGCCAGCAGGAAAAGTAGTGGCACTAAAAATGCTCTGGTCTGAGCTGCAGCCGAGAGTAGACCCAGTCCGCCGCCAACCCCACCGTCCTGACAAGCTCTGGACCCGACGTCCTAGCCGTGATAGCGTCGTCTATACCACGCACACCCTCTCCCTTTGTGCATTTACTTGTGTTAATATTATACCAAGTTCCGGGCCGGACAAAAATTGTTCCGCGATCCGATCCTCTGCAGTATGGTAAAGACTTAAAAAGTGCATCTCACCACGAAACATTGTCTTGTTTAATCCGTCCCAAACAACTCCTAAAATAATTATATTCCCAGGACAACACTCTTTCGTAAATGTTCCCAAATAAAATACAACTACCCTCGGAAATAAACTGCGCAAAACAAATTAGTAAAGAGTTTATACCCCGGCGCGTCGAATGAGAGTAATGCCGACTGGGAGCGGGAGCCCCTCGGGGTGCGTTTAGCGGCGCCGCGGAAAGAAGCGAAGGGAGAGAAAAAGGATGAGATTCGGCGGCGTATTGTACATCGTATTGTCGGCGTCCCTTTGCTCTTCGCCCCGGTAAAGTAACGACCGAGATGCGGTTTCGCCCCGATTTATGTGACCAGCGCCGCGCCGCGTCCCGCCGGGTCCGGGCCCAGCGCCGCCTCGGCCGCCGCTCAGTCGTCTAATACCTTTGATTGAGTTTCAGCCGACCGCGGGCCGGCGCCGCCGCAGCGAGGCCCTCACAGGGACACCCCCCGGGGCGGAACTGGGGCATAACAGTGTGAGTTACCTGGACAGGACGCGCGCCGCGCTGGGGGAGAAAATCTAAATCAAGAATCTATCTTGAAAGCAGATGATACAAATTTGAGAATAGGTCTGCCTTCTAATTTTCTCTCATATTTAAGTGTCATTTGTTTATGGCTGCTTGTTATTACTTGCAATTTTGTAATTCGGGGGACTAGCGGCGTTGATGAGCTAAGGGCGGGCCAGAGCATAGCGGCCGCCGTCGGTGGCTTAGTATTGTCTGGTATTGTTGTACAGGGACGGGGCCTGCTCCCTGCCCTGACCTGCCTGCCGCAGTATTGTTGGGTAGAGGTAGGGGCCTGAAGCGCGACACTCGGACAGACAGTCACTCACTGATTCCCCTAGCGCCAAATCAATTGTTTTCTGGTCTCCGCTTGGTTCTCTGTCCTTATCGAGAGTAAAAGCAAGCTGACACCTTAAAGTTACTTATATATTCTTTATGTTTAGTCAAAAGGTTTTTAAGGTATCATCTGCTAAAAATAGGAGAGAAGTTGGGACTGACGGACGCCCTGCGCCTTCATATTAATATGTTACCCGATCCATTCTACACTGCTGCGAGCCGATAAATGATATTTCATTCAAAACCAGGGCGCGAAGCGCGCAGCGGCGTGATCTATATTTCCGGCGCGTTAAACGAATGATCAGGCGCGCGAGTCCGGATGAGATGGATGGATAGATGAGGAGCGGTCGGCGGATGTTTTGGGAGAATGATGTTCGTAATAAACTCAATTGCCACTCCCTGGGTGTTATCGCGTTATTGTCTGCTCGCGGTCACCACGGGCGACACGGGCGGCGTATCATTAAATAAAATTTATTCAGAGACGCCGGGCCGGGCCCGGGCGCAGGCAGGCACCCCCGGAGGGCCCGGGGCCTGGGAAGTCCAAGTCGGGCGAGTCTGTGAAGACTTCACTTTCAAAAACCTCGCGCACACTGCGTCACCGACCGAACGGTTACAATGACTTCCGGATCACGACTGGGAGGATCTCTGAGGACGCCGGGGCGCCGGGGCCTGGGAGCCCCCAGGCAGGCAGCCCTTGCCTCCCCTACAAGCATTTCCGATGTTCGGCCACACGGGCGGATCGCATATGATAATTGTCAAATCGGTACACTGGCCGTCACGACAGAACCGCGTACACCGGAGAACAACTCCTACGGGAGAGAAGCTGGACTTTCACCAAAAATGTATTTTTACGTAAATTGCCTTTAAAAGCCCTCCCCTCTTCCCCATACAAAAAAAAAAAAAAAAAAAAAAATATGAAAAAGACACAAACACGAGAAATATTGGAAGTGGTTGATAGCTGAGGGTGCTGGCGGCCGGTCCCGGGACGCACAGAGCGACGATCACCGTGGGTTTTATAGCCGCATCTCCCGGCTGGAATGGATTCATCCAGGAATGCGTCACTGCGGGGCGTGCCGCCTGGGAAAAGGGGGGCGGCGGCGCGGCGCGGAGCCGCGGAGGGGCAAAACAAATACGTCCAGCCCGGGCCGGCGTTTGAACCCGCGACTGTCCCGCGCCGTCCAGTCCCGCCCCGTCCCTGCGGCGGTCCCTTTCTGTCTTGCGGCGGCAAACAGACGGCGACCCCGTCGTATAATATTTAATTAGAAAATTTTACGCGGCAAATCAATTATTCGAGTATAATTCCATTAATCCGTTGGCGCGAGGCCGGCTAATGAGGTTCACCAGCTGACCTCTCTTCTTCCCACCGAGGGGGCCACCACTTCAACTGAGGATGTACACAGGATTACGTGATTACAGGGATTACACGTCAATTTTGAGTGATTACACGTCAATTTTGTTGAATTTTAGGTTCTAAAACCATCAAATTTGAACGATAAGGTAAAATTGAGTGATAATGTTTAAAAATTTGGTCAAGGATTACACGGAATAGACAAGGATTACGTAGGGATTACACCCTCATCTGTACACCGGATTACGCGAGTGGTGGCCCCCTCGCTTCCCACCCGCTGTACACACGGGGCCGGGCCGGGCCGGGCCGCCGCCCTCAGACTGAAACCCAACGCCATAGTCGCAGTCACTTAGCCCGAGTTATTCCCGTCGTCCATCAAACGAGGCGCAACGAACGCCAAAACCGATCGCCGTTTGTTTTCAGGCGGTCCATCACAATAAGTTTAAAATATTACACTGTTCAGGACACACGTCATATTTTTGACAGCCCTATATTTTTAGATTGTTCTTTTATTTTCGTATGAGGTAAATAGATGCTTTATTAAAATGCAAGATTATAGAAGGTATAACAATATTGAGCTCAGACTACCATCTATCTGTAGGTCAACCCCTTCGAAAGTTAAACCAGAAATGTATGTCTAATGTATCACTCTAAATGTCAAGGGACAATTTTGTCCGTAGATTTGCAACGATTTCGTGCACATCCAGAAAGGATGCAATTTTGTTCCTAAAACTAGACAAATTGTGTGAAACTTCACACAATTTGTCCAATTAAGGGAACAAAATTGCATCCTTTCTGGATGTGCACGAAATCGTTGCAAATCTACGGACAAAATTGTCCCTTGACATTTAGAGTGTAAATCTAATGTAAGTCTAATGTAAAATGTATGTCTGATGACCAAGGGCGTAACTTGGCAGAGCATCGTGAGCAAAAGGCAAAATATCTGAGATCTAAGTGAAGTCACATAAATAAGGTATCTTAAAACAATCTTAGAATCAATATTTTTTTTTTTTTAATTCATAATGATGTCTTAACTTAAAAGATAGACAACCCTTATCTCTTATTGAAGGGGCGCCCGATCCACGGTACGTGGCGTGTGGCGCGGGGGTCAGCGAGCATTAGCGTCGCTGCTTTCAGGAAATGCCGAGGATCCCTCCTCTTCCCGTGACTTATTCCAACCGGCCCCTCAACACATGTGTCTGCCCGGCTACCGGCGGGCTACCGGGGCTCTAACCGACCTGACCCGGCCCCGACTACCGAAACAAACAAAAAATATGTACGCATCGCCGATGTTGACCCGCGCGTTGCAGACGCGTGCTGGGACGGGACACATTAAGGGAATAAATTAACATTGACGGAACATGAATTTGGCTCGTGACCTGACTGTATACTTTCGGTTTGAAAGATGACAGCTGTCCCCTTAGCGAGACTCTCCAAAAGGAAACGTTATGACCTTTGCAAGTTCGTATCGCCCCTTTGATAAAAAAAAAAACAACAACAACAAACAAATAATACAGAGATATATATGTCACATGTATACATTTTACTCAACTAATCAAATCCCTGTGTACTGTGTTTACTATGTATGCAGTTGCAGTCGTATTTGCAAAGCTGGTGCAGCCGAAACCAAGACATATTTTTCTGTACAGAGTACAGCTGTAAATAAGGCTGGCGGGTGCGAACCCCAGGTCATCAGGTGCGTACACGGCTCTGGGGCGGAGCGGATTCGCTCCAAAATCGACGCGTATCTCCCGATCTCCTGATCAGGAACCTACCGACCAGAACCGCTCCCGAATGGTTGTTTAGGTGACTGCAATAAGGAGAGAGAGAGAGAGAGAGAGAGAGAGAGAGAGAGAGAGAGAG
>NW_026267211.1:631226-633556 GCF_000697945.3 Frankliniella occidentalis | reverse complement strand
CCCCACACGGACGCACTCGGCTCAGGAAAGGGAACTCACTTAAGGCGACGTACCCACACGGCCCACACAGGGGCAAGCGCGTGCTGCGACAAAAAAGCGATAAAACGTTTATATTTTACCTTATATATTGGCAGGTGCCCTCTGCTACCAACACTGTAAACTGAAATCCGACTGCGCCTGGGCTATATAAACAGGCATCTATTGCCCAGTGCATCCTCCTGACGAATATATTTGAAGACTTGACGCGTGGTGCGTTCGAGGATTCCCAACATTATCGCGATAAATAATTTCCTGGGCTCGCTCGGCATCAGATAAGAAGACTAATTTCCCTTTGAAAAAAGCTCCCATAAAACATTGAGATTGCTCAATTTCTGCATTCGCGCCCGACACGTCCTACTCGCACCGTACTTTTAGCGGGCCGAGCCATAAAGTTTTGGGTCAGCGAATTCGGTGGTCAAGCAAAGGAGAAATAAGGAGTTCAATGATGAACGACGGCAGGAATATGCATCGGCCATCCTTTTATACGCACAACAAAAAAAGCAAGGATGCGAAACACGCAACGAAAATAATAATAAAATAATAAAGGACAAGAAAGCCAAAGTGTCACGGGCTCTGGTCGCAATGCCGACCAGGGCGTTGTCCACACAATAAGTCTGTATTCATCTGTTTATGAGATAGAAATATGATGCACTTGACCGCAAGAAGTACCTCGCGAGTGTCGCGTTAACGAGAGCACAACCGGTACTTTATTGATAGTAACCCTCCGCTTTACGGGTACCGGGCGCGACAACCTAGAACGGAATTTACAGCCCCGCCGGGGACACAGTCCGTTCTTGCGTACTACTAGGACACTCGCAAAAACCCGAATTTACATCCTACCATAATTCTTTAAAGTGTGTGTGAGTGTTAAAACCAAACCAAACCGAATTCGAGATAGGGACATGGGAAACGCACTGTAGGACGCACTTCGGTGGGAGGCAGGACTGATGGAAGCGCCAACCACCCATTCACGAGCGCAATGTGCTGCCTACCCTGCAGGCGAGCGCCCCCTGGAGACTGTCACGCGGGAGTGGGCCGAAGTGCAGAGCGCGGACGCGTAGGACCGTCGCCTGGTCTCCTGCACCTCCGCTGCGGCCGGCGGATCGCAGTCCCTGCCCACCCTGCCCTCACACTGCCCGCCCTGCGCTCGCGCTGCCCTCCTCACACTGCCCCCTCCCATTACGGTCCATTATTTCTCCATAAACCCAAGGCCGCCGTGGCGGAGCGCGGCGGTCCCTGGCCACTTAGGCCCCAGATGCGAGTGTTATGGTCATTGGAGGCATCGCGGCTCGTAACCTTGTTATGACTGCTACCGAGGGCTTAATCGAAGGCGGCTTAAGGGAGCGCGCGCGCGCGCCGCCGCGCGGACCGTTTCGGTAGCCCGTCACGGCGAATCAGATCAGAGGGCCGCGCCGCCGCTTGTGAAACGGTTCGGATCCGCTTGTGCGTGAAGCTGGGACTCGCTCCTGTGCTGCGGCTGCACGGCGCAGTGCGGGCGTGCAACGGGCGGGCAGGTGTGAGAAGGCAGGCGAGCGGGTGGGTGAGTGGCCGGTGAGAGGGCAGGGGAGCGGGCAAGTGAGAGGGCGGAAAAAAGCAGGCAAACGAAGCAAACAACTGATTCATAAATTTTGTTTCATTCGCCTTCGCGCCCGCCCTAAAGAACAACAAACAGTCCGGGAGTATCCCTCCCTCCCTCCTCTCGATGCCTGCGCATGCTGGTAGCCTATCGCGGCCTGATATCGCTACGCGTGTGGCTTGCCCAGGAGCGCTCCGCCATTACTTAATACGGGCGTAATTTGGAGGACTGATTATGATCGAAACGGCTGCTTACGGGATTTATGTGGACGACAGGCCGCGCAGTCTGAGCTTCAAAACCGGGTACCTCCACGACGCGAACAGGCGGGGAACGAAGAAGCACCCGCAGCCACCGCTCTGAACTGTAGAGTTAGACGAAAAAAATTATAAGCAGAAACGAAGAAATTAATTCAAAATAAACATTAACAAAGCTTAAGATTATTTTTTTACATATGTGTAGTTTGCTGCGACTATTCTCAAGTCATTAGGCATTTATCGCGGACATCGGCTGCGGCTGTCGAAAAAGGTAAGCCCGGCCTCTCTGCTTTTTCGATTTCCCCGTCTTTAGGGTGTGTGTGCGTGTGTGTGCGCGTGTGTGTGTGCGTGTGTGTGTCCGTGTGTGACAGAGAGAGAGAGAGAGAGAGAGAGAGAGAGAGAGAGAGAGAGGGGGTGAGGGAGAGGGAGAGAGGGAGAGAGGGAGAGAGAGAGGGAGAGAG
>NW_026267211.1:621053-631176 GCF_000697945.3 Frankliniella occidentalis | reverse complement strand
GAGAGAGAGAGAGAGAGAGAGAGAGAGAGAGAGAGACGGAGACGTAGGTGGGTGGGTGTGCTGCACGCCCTGATCTCATGTTCCGCTGACGCCCATTGAAGGTTCGTCGCAGCGTTTCCCAAATTCGTCTTCAAATTTACATGGATAATGGCTGCGGTCCCCGGACGACAGCAGGGCGCGGCAGCGCGGGGTGCGGTCGTCACCAGCTCTGTTCTTCTTCAAGATGATCACCTCTTTCTAGCGCGCGCCGAACAGGCGCAGACCGTACCAGTAATGTGCCTCGTTTCCTCTTTTTCTTTGGTTTGACTACTCTGGAAACTCAAGTGTCGTACGGTATCACAATTATAGGTGTAGGACACGACGACTTCTAACAGTTCTTTGTGTAGGACACATTGTGTTCGACAGCTACAAATGTCGCTTTAAACTTTCGCACACAGGGTTTCCCAGCTCTAAATTCCATATGGATTTCTAGTATGGAAAATGCCTGTCTGGATTTTGTTCAATTTCCATATGGATTATATTCCAGATGTAATTTGGAACACTTTTCAGAGTGGAATTATGTACTATGGATATTCCTGCTGTAGAAAATTTTCCTTATGTAACATAAGTCCATATGGATAGTGAAATACATCTGGATTCTGAAACCAGCATGGAGAAGCATCAGTCACCAAGCCACTTGTTTACGTCAAAGGACACCGTGCCCATGTAAACTTTCGCTAAAAACGCCAAATATGCGGTCAGATTTTCGATTCGACAACTTGTTAAGAAGACACAGCCGAGTTGAGAATCAAGATTTTTACTTTTCAATCAAAGAGTGAACATTTTGACGTATTATTCGCAGTGTTTCAGACAGAATTCCAGTGTTACACTTAGTCAAAAAGTAATGATTTAGTTTGCAAAACTACAGTGGAAAAAATGCAACCGACCATAGTGGATATATTCCAGATCAAGTTCCATAGTGGAATTTCACAAATCCATACCGCATAATTATTCCATACCAAATTCCATTGAGGAAACGAGATTCCATATGGAAAAACGAGACGAGATCCATCTGGAAATTAACAGAAAATCCCATATGGAATTTAAAGCTGGGTTTCGACCGTAGTACCCGTCGTGTCCTACACTTTGCACTGTAGTACACAAATGGTATCATAGTAGTATCACAGTCAGTATCAAACTGTGATACTGACTGTACGACACTTCAGTTTCCAGAGTATAAAGACCAACACACTGGAAAAAAGAAACGTTATGCGTATCGCAGTTCCGCAATTTCAAAGCTGCTGCTGGTCTCTGTTCAGGCCTCTAGAAAGACGCTCATATTTAATGATAATAATAGTGGCTAGATTTAGTGCATTTGCTAATGGAAGTACTTTATAAAGGATTGCATGCAATCTCGGATGCAACCTCTCTAGAAGCTCAAGACTCGTATCGCCTTATGCTTGTAAGGGCAGAGTGTCGTAAGTGATAAGTGAGACACCCTGATCCTACAATTAGAACTTAGTACACCATGGTAAGGCACTTCGCAGTGTGAGAGTGTGCGCGACACTTGAGTTTCTAGAACAACGGCAGCATCACTTCAGTGACTTGGCTCGTCTCGGCCTCCCCTTCCCCGCCGTGCGGCGCGGGCTGCTCACCACACTTGATCATCTCTTTTTAACTGTGTCATACCGTCTTTCCCAACGGGAGAGGAGACCCGCCCCTCTCCTCGTTTGCATTTATTGCTCCGGTGGTCAGACGCACGACGGAAAATGTAAAACGGGGACAAAGGACGGTCACGCGTGCATTCTAGATAGGGCCTAAATCGCAAGCACGCCGCGTGTACTTTACTTCGTTTCTCTTCTTTATATTTTGAGATGCTTTTTTTTTCTCCCTTCCCGTAATAAAGAGAATAACTGCTCCGTGAAGAAGGCTGTACGCTTTACCTTGGTCGACTCTCCTCCACACCCATGGGGCGGGGCGGGGCGTGGCGCGATGCTGTCCTCCACGACGTCAAAAGAACCATCAGCCGGGCTGGCCGCGGCACCTTGGTGACAGAAGCCAAGGAGAAAATGAATGTCATTGCGGACTAAAGTTGTTGTGCCTTATACGCATTCGACTCGATCCGATAAGTTATAACTTTTACAATTATCATTGTCACTTTGATGAATCGATCGAGATTCCCCAAGTACCGCACTGACGAATGTCCGTCGTTCATCAGCGGAGAGGTCATCGAGTGGTCGGCAATTACATTAATACCAGTGTAAGTTCTTCCTCTGTTTCGGGTCGCCCTTTTTTCACCACTGTACCACAGCAACGCCCTCGTTAAAAGGAAGCCCTCCATCATTTAAAAAGCTCGGTCGATTTAAAACGCGACACATCTGTTCCCATTAGAAACTCACACTGCAGTAATTGGGGTCCGGGCGCGTGCGGCCTAAAAAAATGTGATTTGAAGACCTCTTACATTGGAGCGATGAGGATGGAAGGCAAGCAACAACCATCCATAGCTCGGTGCAGTCATCAATTTATTTGTACTTCGTGCTGACCACATAATTTTCAAGTTTCAATGTTTTTTAAAATACACCCAGTGCACGTGGACTTGTGTGATAGTGTAAATGTGTGCACGTTATGTGAAAAATACAACTTTTGTCTACGAGACGACCCTGCACACTTTACACGCACATTGATGTATTTTACATGTTATATTACTCTTCCTAAATGTGCGTGAGAACGTTTACTATTAGCTGTCCGTAGAGTTGGTAACTTTTGCGTATCATGAGTCGCACATGGATTTCATCGCAAGAGTGTAGTCTGCAGGGGAGATGACGCGCCGAGGCTCTAGGTAGTGCTGTGTGCAACACACGCCCTCCGCAACGATCATTCCCCCATCTCAGCGGCGGCCACCATACGACGACATAACCGGGCTGCGTCCAGCAGCTCACAGTGTGTGTGTGTGTCTGTGTGCGTGTATGTGTGTGTGTTCCTATCCTCTGCTCCTTTCTGCCACATACGAATCCGAGCGGGCGCGACCGACCGCAGCAGCGCGCTCTGCTCCTCGAACGCGTCCCCTCTCGGCGGCGCAGTCATAGTCGTCACCACAAGTGAGTCTTCCTGTTGAGACAATTCAAATGGCCGGCCCGTGCCCGTGCCGCGCCGGCACTTTTTCCTTTTTATTTTCATTGGGTCACTATTACAATCACTTTTATTGTGCGGTGGATGGGTTAGGCCCGAGGCTGACTGAGCCGGGTACACAGTAGAAATCTCAATTCTGAAAAACGATTAAAAATTGGGAATCTAGCCCCCCCCCCCTTAAAACAAGTCGCGTGCTATATGGCCAAAGGAAAGGCGTGGAAAATTCAGCTGTCCACTAAAACCCAGTTGTTGTTCCACGCCCGGCAGGGCGAAAATCGTCAGGCCACGAGACAAATCCGAGGACTAAATAGACAAAGGAAAAGTGTTATTCCGATGGCGTTGAATGGGGCGCTAACTGCAGCGCCCCATTGTCCCCCGCGGTGTGAATGCTCCATTTGCCGGGCCGGGCCGAGGGGGCGGTGCAGCGCGGTGCAGCGCGGTGCAGCCTGCTGCAGCACGTGATGGGCAAGTGGCGGTCACTCGGCGGCACGCGACAGTAACAACAGACCACCCTTCAAAACGGATTCTTCGAAACAAAAAAGTCATTCGTTTCACTACAAAAACTCCTAGGGTTCAAGAGTTTTCTTTTAATGAAGGCGAAATTTTCTTAAACTTTACATTTTTCCCCTTTACGTTTTAAGGAAAGTTAAATTGACTCACGGCTAATTTCAAAGAAAGTCCTCGTTTTAAAGAAACATCTTCTTTCAGAGAAGCTTCTTGTTTTATGAAAACTCCTCGTCCCAAAGAATTCCCTTGTTTCTCTATAAAGGTTTTCTGGACACCGAGGGGACCGCCGACATCCCCCAAACCAGCACTGCGCTCCCTTTAACCCCTCTGCTCCCTGCGCAGCCTCCCGCCGCGGCCGCGGAGTTGATCAACATTCTGTCCGCACTGCACCTGCGTAAGTGGCGCGCATTAGCCGCACGCAACGTGCGCGGCAGTGCGCAGGCGCGCGCGCGCGCCGAGCGTTGCGTGTCAAACACCACTTGCGATTGCGCAGGGAATTAGCAAGCCCCCCACCAGGCGGGCCTCGCTACCGGCGGGGCTCCCGCAGCAGCAGCCGGCAGCCCGCGTCCTGTCTGCCGGTCCCCGCCATCCAGGCTCTATTTTCACTCCGAGCCCGCGGATACCGGCGCCGCTCGCGGATTTCCGACCAAATTCGTCAATCCCTTTCGTTCCCCACGACCGTCGCGGCGAGGGGCATAGGCAGCGCGGAGGCAAAGGCAATCACTCGGAACGACGACTGTCAACCCATTTTGCCTATTCACGACGTTATTGGCCGTCATTGTAATCGTGATTGCCTGACGAAGACATTCAACGGCCGCGCCGCTGCGGACACACTGCCTGGAAACAAAGGACTGATTCCTTATTTATTCATGAGCGGGTCCACCCGGCGTACCTTCCTGCAGGCCACGCCACGCCACGCAGCGCCACGCCGCACCACCCCCCATGGTGACTCGTCCGTCCCCGGCGTGTGCGGGGCGGCCACGTCCGAAGCACAACTCGCGCCTGCCCTCCCCCCTCTTTCTTTCTCTCTCTCTCACCATCGCGCGCTCTCGCACGCAGCGCACGCTGGCCAGTGCCCGGGCCGGAGCTAATTCTAAATCACACCCCACAAGAGCCCCATTTGCAGCCACGTCCCGTTTACCCCCTCCCTCCTTGCCCCCTTTTACACCCCCCTTCACCTTTATCCCTCCCCCCTTCCACCACATTGCCCCCTCCCCCCATCATTTGCTATATCCCACTTCTCTGTTTTTACCTTGACCGCGATCATCAACATTTTCCCTCTCAAGGCGCGTTTTTTTTTTTTTTCGAGAATTATCGTCGCACACTCTTGGTCTATGGAACGGTCACAGAAAGCCATACATAACGCACCCGGTGTTTCGACATGGCCGGGGCCGTCCTCGGGCCGCCCGATTAGAATACTACCGGGGCCGCTAGGAGTGGATGTTGACGATCCACAAACTCGGGGATTCTCACATAAATTGAGCGCGATAATTGTTCTCGTCAGGGGAGGCGGCCGGTGCCCGCGACGGGCGATGAGTCCTTTCGTCGCTTTCCTTTGGCGGGACGACAAAACCGACAGCCGCTTTATATGTTTGTCCCCAAACAAGAGCCGGACACAATCAGGGCCTTATGCAGATGTGATCACGTGATGCGCGCGTCCGAAGATGACTTTGGGCCGGCCGTATCTGTGGGGACCATCGCGGCGGGAGTGCGTTCGGGACACATCAAGAGCACGTCTCCGCCGACCGCTTTCTGACCGACCGGGAGAAAAGTACCGCCCCGCCGGCCAGCCGGGCGCGCGCGATCATTAGCGTAGGAATGGGGCGGCGAACGGGACGAGACACAAAAGTGTAAGCCAACACAAGTTTCAAATTAAAACTCGCACTGGAAATTCAAGTGTACACACGTCACACACATGACCATTCACACACCTGGGAAAAAACTAAACGGCTACCTTTTTGTGTGTACGAAGATCTATTAAGTCACCTACAAGTGTGTGAATATTTTATCGCTCACCCGCAGGTGTGTGAATATTTCGTGGCACTCCTGCAAATGTGTTTTTTTTTCACTCACCAGCAGGTGAGCAGCATTTGTAGACTTGGATTTTCCAGTGTGAATTAAGATGCAAGAAAATCGACAAAGATGTGATTTTTATTCCCCACCACCTCGTTGGCTCTTGACGAGTGACTTCCGGCCTTAATGTCTTGTGCGGCTGACTAACTGGCCGCTTGTGCATGATGGTGACCTGCGGGAGTCTGTGGGTCAGGAGCTGACTCAGTGCGGCGCGAGGCAGGCGTGGCGTCGCGGGGCGTCTCGTGATGAAGTGAGGGGGGCCAAGCGGAGCCGCGCAATTAGAGACACACCAGCGGCAGTAGCAATAATAATAATAATAATAATAATAAAGGATACGTTTCTGTAAGCACATTTCACATACAAATTCGCATCCGATTGATATGTGCTTAAGGACACGTCTTGGCACACAGTTTGCGCACAAACTTGCCATTTATAATATTATAGTATTTAATTGTGGCAATGACCACTTTTTGGTAACAACAAAGCAGGTCGATAATTGAGATACTCACGGCTTGGACACAGCCGGACCCAGTAGTAGTACTCTTCCACTGCCACATCCAGTTCATCAGTCATTCATTCAGCGGTCTCCCTCTCTCTACCTCCCTCCCCCGCGTGAGTGACTCTCGCTCTCTCTCGTCGCATTCGCCGTCCTCGTCTCCATTCATAATCGCCGCGACCACTCACTGTTTACGCAAGCTCCTCGGCCCCGCGCCTTGCAACAGCTGGTCCTGCTGCGGGTGCCGTACTGTACATCTCTTCGAGGAAACCTCTCCTGCGCCCCGCCACGCCCCGCCACGCCCCACCACGTTCGCCATTGACACTCCAACACTCGGGGGCCACACATCAAGGATCTCCGCGACCAACTGTATCTTACGAGCACAGGCTGAAAAAGTGTGGCGTATAGTGGACGAATTACTTTTATTTATTTGATATCAAATACATAACTTTTTAGCAGATGATACCTTAAAAACCTTTCGACTAGAAGAATTTCTAAGAAACGTCAAGGTGTCAGCTAGCTTACTCTTGATAGGTACAGAGAGCCAAGGATGAAACCTTAAATACTTTCACTAAACGAAAAAAATACATAATTAACTTTAAGGTGTCAGCTGGCTTTCGCTCTCGATAAGCAGGAAAGTGAATTATTAACAGCAAAGCCAGAAATCACCTTTTTGTGAGCAGGCGAGATGGTGTCCAGGTGGCTGGCCGAGTGTCGCGCCCGTCGCGCCAGGCCGCTTCCTTTCCCTGCCCAACACTGGGCCGCCACCGTCGGCCGCCCTGCCCTCCCCGTATGTGTCCTTCTGTGCGCCACGCCACTAGGTCGCTGAATTGCAAGATTGCAAGCAACCAAACAAGTAGCAGCTATAGTGAGAGACAATAAGAACATTCCCCTATTCATAAATTCGTATCATCTGCTTTCCAGATCAATTCTGGTTTGAGATTTTTCTTTCAAAAAAAATCAAAAGCTTGAAAAAATAAACGTACGTAGAAGAAGAAGAAGAAGGAGAAGAAGAAGAAGAAGAAGAAGAAGAAGAAGAAGAAGGAGGAGGAGGGAAGGGATAGGAAGAAACAAGCAGAGATGCTCGTATGGTCGACGACATGAATGGCGCGTTATGAATGAAGTGACCTCCGACCCCGGTGGTGATGACAGTCTTGTTTCGCGGGAAGTGCCCCCCCTCCCTTGCCTTGCCGTTGTGCCCTGCGAGCCTCTCTTGGTTGGGCCGCCAGCGCACCGCACTACTGCCGCGCTAGCCGAGCTCCGCGCCACTTGAATATTCACCACTGTGACCTCACTGGTCTTTATAGCACATCAAACAACACAATGTTGGGCTGCTGGGGCGTGCAGTTGCCCACTCCATCAGAAGAAAGACGTTGCAAGTGTGCTGCTACACTTTTGAAGAAATCACATGGCACCCTGTGCTTCCTGCACTGCTGTAGGGTCGGGCAGACTGGTTCCCTGTGCTCGACGGGCACCCGCTGCGCCCCGGCACCGGAAGTTCCGGTGTTGGGCTCGGTCAGCGCGTGCCGCAGAACGTCCATGACGGCGCGAGTCGTTAGTGATCGGCTGTCGCCCACAACGGTCGTAAATGCCAACGGATGGGGCTTTGTTCCTCCTGTCTTCTTCTTCTTCTTCTTCTTCTTCTTCTTCTTCTTCTTCTTCTTCTTCTTCTTCTTCTCCTTCAGGATCATCTGCATGTCCCCTAACATCCTTTCCCTCCACAAGGAGGAATCGGAACATATCGCTACAGGTGTCTTCTGTCCAGGGTCCCCAAATTGAGTACAAGCGGCTGAACGGCCCCGCGCCGCGCCGCCCTGCGCGCCGTCCGCCCGACTGGACTTTTCCCTCCCAAAACGACACATCCAAGTCAACAACATTAACAAGACGCACGACAAATTTTCGACCTCAAAGTCTTCGGAAGGTTGGAGAAACCATTACGAAAAAGAGCGGTTTGAGAGGAAGAGTTGCGTTGGCTTCTTCAGTCGCTCTGAGCGGGATGCCCGCGGCACTGGCGCGCCTCCTGTGTGATAAATACGTCAGTCAAGTCGGGGGTTCCGGAAGGTGGGCTGCCCAGCTTGTAACTGATATGCGTCTGTGTCTTATTCCTTCATCCTTGTCGCTGCTTGGGCGCGAGCAATGAGTGTGAGAGAGACAACGGCGCTGCGAGGAGGCCCAGAGGCGGTTGTCGACCGCAGCACTACCACCGTCAGCTGTTGGATGTGTAATGAAGGAGAGAGAGAGAGAGAGAGAGAGAGAGAGAGAGAGAGAGAGAGAGAGAGAGAGAGAGAGAGACTTCGGCATGTTGAGCGTCGAGGTTGCTGAAACGAAAAGAACCACGCAAGTTCTATACGAGTGGAAGAGCGGATCCCCGAAAACGCAGTGAAAAATGAGTTAGCATTGAGCAAATCGATAAGGACATGCACTATGCAACTACGAGTACAATATCCAGACAGGGGGGAATCATCACTACGTTGAGAGAGTTTAGTACAAAATATCCAAGTGTCTGTCTTTCCCCGTTGCCAAGTTCGGCCGCTACGAGCTCGCACAGCGCCTGATAGGTAGGCAACACATTGTCTGACTTCCATGCGTGAACAGCGGGGTGGCCTACCCAGAGTATCACAGGCGTCCAACTCCTAAAATTTGCCAAAATGAATGGAAAACGGGCGTTCTTTCTGGACAAGCCTTGTGCTTTGAATCGTAAAGATTGGCAGCGACGCGTGTGCGCCGCGTGTACACCACATGCATAACCGCGGCGTGCACGAGTTGTGCACAGGATCCATTTTATCACGCGAGCTGCAAAAGAAAACAACAACCCGACAGCGATAGTAGTTTAATCAGCATATTCTCAGATTAAGCAAGACAACATCTGCCCTTTTCCCCCAGTTTAACCTGTAATTTAAATGTTACTGTTATAACGAACATATTGCTATACATTTAGAGTTTGCTGACACCTGTTGGATTATCAGAGCAATTTCTCTTTTGATGTGTCCGGATTTCACAGTGCACAGTCGTTCCTCAGATCATGGACAGCAATAGGTATACGACACTAATTTTTAACACGTGTTGTGCTCCTGGGGTCGTATGTATATTTTGTGAATCGGCCATGTATTCGACCCCAGACACGGGGTTGTCGCGCACACTTCTTGTCCCGGAGAGGCTGCGGAGGAGCTGGAGCCGGCTGCCTGCATCATCCGCCGGCGCTGGGCGCGGCTGGAGCGAGCAGCCGGAGCGAGCGGCGCGCTGACACTTCCAGCTATCGCCTGCTTCATTACTACCGGTTAGGTTCGCGGAACAAACACCTTCCGTGCGGGGACATTCACCGCTCCGTCACACACGTTCACCCCTCGCTTTATATTATTGTATTCCTTGGATCTGCAGCCGCGTTAGCCCCCCCCCCTCCTCCCTCCTCCCATTCCACACACCTTCTCTTCTCGTTCTCCTCGTTCCGCGCCCCTCTCCCACAGAGTTTAGTTCACCATCGATCACGAGTGTGAATGGTCGCACTTGTCACCTCCTAGCGGTCCCTGCTTCGCCTTCTCATCCGTGTCGCCGTAAATGTTTCAAAGTCTCGTTGTTGTTGTCGGCCGACGGGGCCCTCCCCCCTCACTTACAGGCTCGCCACGCGCGCTCGCGGCCCTTCTCTGCGGCCCGACAATAATTAGGACAAAAAGAGACCATAATTTAATCTATATCGTTTCGTGAGTCGGGCACATAAGGCACCCAGCTTTTTTATATTTCTTTTTGTACCGCGTCGGGGCGCGGAATCCCCCAGTCTTTCTCTTTCTCTCCTTCTCTCTCTCCACGCAACAAGTCAGCTGATTGATGGGGAAGAATCGGTGGCGCCGACACATCGATATCAGGGAGGGCTTTTGGAAACAACACCGCCGATAGGAAGGAAAAGGAGGGAGAGAGAGAGAGAGAGAGAGAGAGAGAGAGAGG
>NW_026267211.1:608204-620543 GCF_000697945.3 Frankliniella occidentalis | reverse complement strand
GATTAAACACCATTAAAATCATTTAGTTTATAGAGGCATGCCTCATCACGGCGCCTCACCACGCCCGCCCGGTTGTCCATCTTCTACATCGACAAAATCATTTAGTTTATAGAGGCATGCCTCAGTTAGTTTTGATTTTATACATTTTTTAAATTTTTGGTATGGGTATTGCCTTACGTCTAGTGGAATTTTATTGAAGTACACCACTCCTGTAGTAAACATTTCTTTGGCTTACGTTTAAAATATTTTTGTCAGGTAGTAAATGAGTTTTTTGTCTTGTGTTGTAATTGTGCATGTCACCTGCCGTTTGAAATTTATCTTCATTTCGTTTGACATATTTCAGGAGATCATAAATATACATAGCAGGAAGAGTCATAATCTTTGATTGTTTAAAAAGGGGTTTACAGCTTTCAAATCTTGATGTTTTGTATATGTTTCTGAGAGCCTTTTTTTGGAGTTTAAAAAAAAGAGAGAGAGCGAGAGAGAGAGAGAGAGAGAGAGAGAGAGAGAGAGAGAGAAGAGCTGCTTTTATCTATCTGAAAGGAAGCTGAGCTGGTATTAAAACGCAAGGAGCACAAAGGTGACAGCAAAACCTGGACAAACCTCATTGTTTAAAAGAGAGATAAAATATTCAAAAAGGAATAGCAGCAGCATTTTAGGAAAGAAAAGAAGTAAAGGGTAAAAGGTGATGAAAGGAGGCATCAGAAAGAAAGAGAGCGGCGCGTTCTGCAATGAGCCTGATCAAAGTACCATTTGTTCTCGTTTGGATGCGACAAACGTTACGGCGGAAGCGGCGTGTCGCGCCGGCGACACACGCTAGGGTACGTACGCGTACCCGTCGCCAAGGCAGGGAATAAGAAGAAGGGAAAGAGAGCATGCGAGAGAGAGAGAGAGAGAGAGAGAGAGAGAGAGAGAGAGAGAGAGGGAGGGGAGGAACTAGAAGAACCCAAAAGCCGGCAGCAGACAGCGACACGTACACGGCACACGTACCGATAGCTCCGGGATTGAGATTTAGGGGCCCCGCGCCGGCTGCGCCCGCTGCGCCCCCTGCGCCGCCGCTCGCCATTAGAAGCGCCGCCGCCCCGCCCCGCCGCCGCCACGCGCCGCTATCGGCAGGAATGTATTTATTCGACACGGGATTAATGGGGAGGCCAGGCACCATCCACCAGAGGGGAGGGCGGTATCACCGGCGACACTTGTCCCATCAGCGGCAGCTGCAGCAGCTGCGGCACTCGTCTCGGTGTGTACGGCTCTCTCGCCGCACGAACCTTCACACCAGGCCGCCGTGCCGTTCACCAGAACGGTATCACACCAGGAGGGAACCCAACGACGGCCCTGGTCTGGGCCATGGTGCATTGGCAACACCATCAACTCGACCATCACCCTGTTGTGTACGGTTCTGCAGCATGATGGGCATCAGCATCCGGGTCGTAACTGAGTACTGGGTGATTCAGAGCACGCGCCGCTGTCGGCGGGTTTGCCTAACTCTGTCCACCCGTAGGGCGCCATAGCCCCAAGGGATATGCAATCCCGCAACACCGCGGCGCGTGCTCTGAATCACCCGGTACGCATCAGCAGCAGCATCACCATCACCAGAACTTTCGCTCCTTCACACCTGCAGTCCCACCACCACCATCACCAGCTGCAGCACCCGATCTCCTTCCGCAGCATCACCCGGCCCAGCACCCATCATCCCCCGCTGTGCTGTGCCTTGTTGGCCTCTGCCCCTCGTGCTCATTACAAGGAAAAATTAACAAAATGTCTAATAGAGGGCGTGTAGCGGCGGGCCGTGATGGATGCGCGCGGGGCGGGGCGCGGAGGTGCTGCCCCGCCTAGGGCGGTGGCATGACACCGGGCCCCTCTGGAAGCCTCGGCCAAGGTCAACGCTGCCGCCGCAGCAGCGCTGCGACAGGCCGTTTTACTTTTGAAACAACTCGCAGCAGCAGCAGCAGCCGCTGCAGCCGACGATATGTTGTTGAATCACAACCGTTATCAACCTGCCAGCAATATTGTGGCCAATTTGTGCGGGGGGAAAAGAGAAGATGTGTGTGTTTGTGTGTGTGTGAGGGAGTTTGTGTGTGAGTGCGCCTTGAAAACACGCCAACATCTCCTCCCCCCCCCCTCTCTCTCTCTCTCTCTCTCTCTCTCTCTCTCTCTCTCTCTCTCTCACTCTCTCTTTCTCTCCTCCCTATCCCTGGGCCCGTCCCGGGAGGGCGCCGCCGTGGCCGTCGGCGAGACTTGTGAGCCGATACTGTTTGATTAATTGTATCGCTGCAACACGGAGAGGCGAGAAGTTACGGTCGGGGTAGGTCCATAAACCAAAGGATGCGACCAGCGGAGGACCTATACCACTGATCCACTTAACACTTGCAGGCCATGCCAGTATAGGCAGATGTGTGGCAAAGGCGTCGCAGGACAACAACCTACACCCACGGCAGCTGAAAAAAAAATCTTAAGAAAATTTTGGGCCTTCCAAATCTATGGCGTTGAAACGGGCCGCGCGCTTCGCTTCGTCGCCACCAGCATGAAGCGCCAACTGGTTCATTCATCAGGTCTTGTCCACACTTCGGTACTCATAATCCCCTGCATTCAGCCCGCTGCTGACAAATCGCTACACGGGGCCGCGTCGGAGCTGCGGGGCCGCGGGGGCCGCCGTCCTTGTCTGGCCGGCCAGGCCGCGGCACGAGAGCGAGAGAGACAGACGGGCCCCACACGCACGGGCCTCGATCGAGCTCGGAGTTTGGTTTGAGCCTAGAGTAACGTATATTAAGTAACCAATGCATGCTCGGACTTTGTTTATTTTGATTATTGACGAATTTCAATACGTCAATCTCTTCCTCAGTCGAGTGCGACACTGCAAATACAACCATGTACCAAGTTCACAGAACAAGGAAAGGAGACAACTTGCAAGCGCACACACGAGTGCTTTACCACAGTACACCTCTTCCTTTTGTGTACGTTGCCTAAAGTAAAGCACACACCGACCACACACTTGTTTTGAGGACTGTATGAAGCACTGACTTTTATGTTCGCACTGTGGCAAGTTCACTCCTCCAATGAACCCGACGTACAGGCGCTTGTTGTTTATCAACCAGAGCACTGGTTAAGGGAGCATCCAGAAAGTTGCTTCCGCCATTTATTGCCGTTACGAAACTGCCCAGTTCAGCCAATGGAAGCTCTCATAGCGCCTGGTAGCTAGGCAACATCCAGCCCGCACTGCACGCGTGCACCGCTGGGTGGCCTACCCTGATTTCCGCGGGCGCCGAGCTCTTGTAATTTGCCGAACGATTCTGAGAAGAGGGAACGAACTTTCTGTACGGCCCCTAAGTCGACCCGGTGCAGTGCAGTCTTACTATACACGGTAAAAAGAATGTCTTGAAATCCCAGGAAATTGCTGGAATTTCAAGGTCGGGTGGATAATTTCTAGATTGGCCCTTTAAATCCCAGAGACTCTGTCTTGAAACCCGTAGCTTCGAAGGGAAATCCTTGGAATTTTCGTCTGGTATTCTAGGGCACGATCTGGGTACTTCAAGGAAAACCCTTGAATATCAGACAAAAATATCAAGGACTTCCCTTGGAAGCTACGGGTTTCAAGACAGAGTCTGGGATTTAAAGGGCCAATCTTGAAATTATCCCCCCGACCTTGAAATCCAAGACGTTTCCTCGGATTTCAAGACATTCTTTTTACCCTGTAAAACTGGGCGGGGAGACTCAGCTGCCTGGGTTCCCCGGGTGTACAAAGAAGAACCCAAAGTTCCAGTCCTGACGTTCATTCTTAGCCAGTCGGTAGCAGGGGAATCAAATAGCACGAGTTCTATTTTTGTCAGTGTCCTCCTCAAGCGAGTGACTCACGCACCAAATGCTCTGTATAAACTGATGCCGCACTGTAAGGACTGCAATTAATGTCGAGGTGAGAAAAAAATAAAAGAAGGGAGAGGCGGTACAGGAGCAGAAGGGAGAGAGAGGGGTGGCAGGAGGGAGGGGGAGGGGCAGAGAGAGAGAGAGAGAGAGAGGGAGAAGTGAAGAGGGAAATTGACGAGTGCTGACACGGTCGCCGGGGGTACCGCGGGGCCTGGCGGGGCCCCATGGGGGCCAAAGGGTCCGAGTGGCTCCCTGTCGAGGCCCCCTCCCCTCGGGCCCCAGGGGGGTCCATGATGAAGCGCGAGCACCTCCTCGCCTCAAAGCAGGGACGTTCCTAGAAGCGAGCGCCGTGAGCGGTGATAACCACTAGGACCCCCCCCCACACACACACACACACCTCGCATGTGTCAAAGAAACTGCGGTGTAGTGTCTAAACACGTGGGGCACGGAGGTTGGCAAGCAGGGACGACCAGTTCCGAAAAGTGAAGCGAGCCGGAGCGGGGGATGGAAGACATCGAGCAGGGTACTCCTAAAGTGAAGGCGGCCGCCGAATAGGGACGTGCGGCGGCTCTCTATCATTTTCCGCCGCGGGGACTTAGCGGCTGCGGGCGCTGCTCTCTTTCGCCCGTAAATGGTGAGTTTCAGTCGCGTAATTGACACGATATATGAACGAGAAGGCGCTGCTTTGAGATGCTCGGCGGGAGGTGCGCGGCGCGCGGCTCCTGCAGCAGGGTGGCGCGCATTTAGCGAGCACGTGGGAAGTGCGAATAGCGCACAGCAAATAGCACACGCTGGGCGTTGTCCGCGCTGCGCACCGGGCCTCCGGAGCATGTTGGCGCAACCGTTGAAGGTCCGCAGCCGTGTACTACTCTTTTCGACAGCGTCCAAGAAAGACCGACCATTTTGTTTTGTTTTCGTGTCAACAACGAGAAAGTAGGAAGCGAATGATGAGGTGCGGGTTTTACAGCATGTAATCCGTCGTTCAACGAAAACACGCAGCGTGCTCCTTTTATTTTCAGGGTAGAGACACGCTGATCGGCGGAGTAACGACGACGCGTACCGGACTAGGCTGCTGCTCTACATGGCAGGGAAGGTGTTGCCAACCGCGCGGGAAATTTACTCCATGTTGACCAACCTGCCCTTAAAACGGCGACCACGGTATGCTTTCGTTTTTGGCAAGCCTTATTTTCCTTTAGCTTAATTTATTGCCATTACCTGAGCGGTCCGACCTTGTCGCACGCAGTTCTGATTCAGTCGGCCAGGACCGGCCGACGGCGACGCCCGAGCCAACGCGTCTTCCATTGAAATCGACCACACGGCGGCTACCTTGATCTGTTTACACCGCACGGAATCAAAATACAGGCGCTCGTTACAAGGCGTCGCGCCGGGCCGCCGCCGCGCTGCCGGCACGGCTGCAAGTCACGCGCAAGTATATCGGTCTCTCTTCTTCACCTGCCCGCAGGCCGTCAGCCCCTCTCACTCCCTGCTCCAGCGGACACCTCAAGTGGCCGGTTTGACCCAGCGAGGAGGCCATCCTCGAAATTACGTCCCAATATAGACTTCCCGGCGGCCAATTTCAGACTCGAGGGGGACACCTTACTAGTCTGGCGGCGGCAGTTCCTGTTTCTGCGCACGGACAGTTCCCTACCGCCTGGACTGTGGGGGTCAAGGAGTCCACGCTTTACTTTTGCAATCAGCAGTGGTATCTTTAAAATGGGAATAGGAAAAGTAAACGGGGTTGGACAGAGCCGGCGCTAACCCGATCATGCGCAATTGTGCATAGGTTAGGTTGTACGCAGCATTCCTGTCCCTGTCGCCTTCGGCTTTGCGTAGCACCACACTACATGCTCAACGCGAGCTTTACGGAGGCCTTGCGCTGCAGCCAGAGGGACGTAACCATGCTTGACGTGGATCCTTCGCCATGCCACAGGGGCGTCGCGTGTCTGAATGACCGACAACAACAACAACGGCATAAGGTCGGCCGGTGAGCACCTCGGGCGACGCGCGCGCCGTACGCACTCTATTTGACGGCGAGGTGAGGCAGGCTGAGAACAGGCTGCGCGGCATTTGTTACTTTCTGTTCGCGATGCAGCAGCAGGAAAACAAATGGCGGGCACTTTTAATCTAATAGTCGGCAACTCTATGACTGGAAAACAAGTATAGCCGATCGACTCACATTATGTGCCGTAAAGTTACTGCATTTACTGTGTGCAGTGTGCTGCATACCTCTATCGCAGGTGGAGAGATAAAAAACACTCACTGCACATTTTAAGGCGGCAGGTTGCAGCGGTGTCGTTATTTTACGCATTTCAATGCGTTTGGCAGTCACACATTTCATTTGGTGCGTTGCTGCCGCCCGCCTCGCCCAGGGGCCTAAGTGCAGCGGCAGTAAAGTACTCGCGGACAATGCTGATAAGGATCCGAGCACCGTACTGCCCCGCGCATATGGAGGCACCGGCACTCGGGACCTCTAGGCAGCAGCTACCAAGACGCGCACAACGGGAGAAAGTACAGGGAAGCAATAGGGCACCAGTTAAAACAGCGAAGACGTTCGTAAAAACTGTGATTTTACTCAGACTCAGGCCCCTTATTTTATTAAGCAAGTCTGCGAGGAAGATGTGTAGAAAACAAGAGTCCTTGGCGAGCGGCTTACAATATGTTTGGGTCATTTTTTGAACGGAATGCGGCTCCGTCAACAGCATCCGGCGCCACCCCCCTCCTCCCTTTCTCGTAACCAAATTGAATCGTTCGAGTGCAGCGCATGACGACACAGGCCTCGCGGATCGACGCACGTCCTGCGCTCCAGGTATCTCTCTCTCTCTCTCTCTCTCTCTCTCTCTCTCTCCCTCAGTATCCTGAGCGCCACAAGAAACACTCTGAGCGCGGCACGGACAATGTCTCCATCACGGGATGCGTCGCAGTTTTATGTATCCCCTCTCTCCCCTCCAAAAAAATAACACCGACCTTAGCGACAATGTACGGCATGGCTGCACATCTTTGCTTTCCAGGTAGCGACAAACTGCATAAAAAGAAAAGTCAAAGAGTAAAAAAATAAGTTCAGTTAAAGGTTTTGATAAAGGTTAGCTTTTGAAAATAAATTTTCGACAGGTTTCGACAAGAAACATACACACCAAGAGTAATGATTTTTCTTTTTTCTTGTCTTAGAATTTTTATGGTTTACGAAGCACGAAGCTTCGTTTCAAACGATTCCAGTGTGAGTCACTGTGACAAACACTTGTAAGGCTTCTAGGAAAATTTTCCATGACATATTGTAAACCTATAATTTTAAAGGTTAAAATTCCAAGTTACTACTTGTCGGTTTAGAATTCACTTACGGGCAAGAATGGACCGTCGTAAATTTAAAATATCATTTGAAAATGGTAAATACGAAATATGTAGTTAATTTACAGAGGCCTCTGTAATACCGGTATTCTTCACAGTGTGATTATTTTAGTGCAAGTCCTTGGAAAACATGTCAAAACGAGAAAACATCAAGATGAAATTTTTCTGGATGAATAACTCTCCGACGGCTTTCCCAGGGCAAAGAGCAGAAATCGTCGAGTTTGATCAGTCATTCTTCCCAAAACGATGTGAATAAGGGGAAGAGAGACAGCGAGGAGATAGGGGCGGGAGGTGGCGACAAAGCGAGATAGCATCGGAGGTGACTTGCCTCTGTGACACAATTTTGTGAAGTCGATTGTGCCGACGCATTTGTCCTTGCGTGTTCTGTTGTGGAGAGGCATGGGGCATGGGGCCGTGGCAAGAGGGCGCTCCCCGCTCCCCCTGCCGGAGTTTTGGTTTCTTTTGCATACGGGAGAGATCAAACCACGACACACCCAACAGCCGTGGGTGCTACTCAGCATCCCAAGGCTTTTAACAACACTATTCGAGTGTTTCGTGCCCTCATAGGTTTAGAAATCAATTTTAAACACTCATTATCCTAACACATTCAATCACACAGTGTCGGTGAGTTCCGTTGGCGCACGCCTGTCAGCCGTGCGGTATGAGTGCGCCTGTTCGTGAGGATGCGTGTGTGAGTGTGAGTGAGTGCGTGTGTGAGCGCGCGCATCTGTGGCCAGGGACCCGGGGCGGCCTAGGCGTGGGAACAAGGCTGGGAGCCACAATATTATCACCTTCAGAAGCATTCGTGGTTGACGGCAACAGGGGAAAACAGGGATGTGGGGACACGCCGGGAGAAAGGAGGAGAGGAGGAAGATAGAAATACGGAGGATAAAGCAGGCCACCTATAGAGGGTGGGTGGGGAATGTTTTCATGTGCCAAAATTGAATACTGTCCCCAGACTCTTCTTGTGATCTGCTCCTCCAATAGAAAGTTCTGCGAACCACCCCCGCCCCGCAAAGAGCGGCTCGGGGGCTGTCGCAACAGAGAGAGAGAGAGCGAAAGAGAGAGAGAGAGAGAGAGAGAGAGAGAGAGAGGGGGGGGGGGGGGGGGGTCCGCTCCACCCGCATATAAGACAGCAAACGCACAAACAAGAGAAAAATATCATATAACGTCACTCAAATTAAAATTTAATTGAAGGGAACTCTATAAATCTCGAAGACGGGCCGAGCTTCTACCAGTGGAGGTGTGTGGGAACGTTTACACAGCTACTCGCCATAAATAATTTGTGCGTTGTTACCCTGTTTGTTAACACTCCAGCACTAGGGGCAGCAATCCCTCACACTGAACGCCAGTTCCTGGCTGTGTGTGAGAGACTTTCGGTGCGACGAGCGGCCGCTTCGAGATTTTCATTCATCGCGTCTTCAGTGTGCTATGCGCTGCCGGTGAGAAATTTATGAAACTTTATGTCTTGAAAATATTTATGTTTTTAAGCAGTGAAGAGGGTGGTGTGGCAAATCGCACAATCCTTCAAATTGATATCGGTCCGAAAATCACGCCAACACCTGGTGCGCCGTGGCCGCGGCTCCCTCTCTGCGTCTCTCTCGCACGCTCTCGGCGAGCGGGGCGCTGCCTCGGGGGCGAGCGAGTCGGGCGCAGAGAAGTTTTGTCTCGACGCGACATCTGTCTGCGCCGCATTCTTTCTCGAATGCCATCGGCCGGCGGCTGCCGGTGCGGGTCACGTCCGAAGACGACCAAAAAGTCTTTCCTTCTCTCGTCGCTTTGAAATAAGAGCGGGTCTCTATCGCCACCGTCCGCCACCTCTCGCATCGATGCAGTGGAGGGGACGACCGACTGCCACCCTCCCTGTGATTTGTTGCCCTCGTAATTGTGTGGACAGCTGGACCGCGCCGCACCGCCCTCGCCACCTCAGCGGAAGATGGGACAAATCAAACTATTTTTCACTTTCTTTGAGACGCGCGCTCGGCCGCCGTCAGACGCCCACCTCATCAAAAAGCACTGTTTGACCCCTGCCCGGCCGAAAGGCTTTCCCCTGAATGTGCTCCGCACTTACACGCACCCGTCGCGGCAACAAGTTTCTGCGATTGCCAATCTGCCCGCGAGGAAGGTATCTGCCCAGCTGAAAAATAATTTTCATTTATTATAATGACTATAAGATAGTTTTACTATGCCGTATTTTATGTTTATCTTTCGGGTTTGCCAAGTGGAAAAAGGTCATATTTCATACTCTGAGGTGTTTGGCGTTCAGGCACGCCCTGCAGCCACATGCTACTGCAGCTGTTCAGCATTCTCTCTCGCTCACTCCGCTCAATCTCCCCGTGTCCCCTCCCCCTACTCTGTGGCCCTTTCTGTGTTAGCTATCCTCTCCATTCCTCATGGTTTCGCAAATAATATTGACTCGACACATGACGATTGAGGTTATAGACTGTTATAGTGGTCGCTCCTTTGGTCGACTTCAATAATAAACTAGAAGGGGCGATAGATTTCTAAAAACGCCGATCTGTGAAAAAGGAAGAGGATGAGAAATGCCAGGTACTGGTATGACTGCAACGCCCTTCCCGTCCGCTCCGGCGTCAGAAAATACGATGGGCGAAATGCCGCATGTCGCCGAGGTTCATTATGCTAAGCGGTACGCAGAGAGATGGTTCTTTTCTTCGGAAGGTATGAGCCTCTCTACCACCGCGCTGAATCCATCATCAACTCCTCATGCCACAAATTGACAATCACCCCTATTCTTTTAATTTCATCTCTGTCTCTCTGTCTGTCTCTCTCGCCCTCTTCCCGTGTTGCAGGGGGAAAGCGTCAGATTCTTGTCGTGCCTGGCCACTCTGCATCTGCAGGCGCCACACGTATCGGCAAACAAGTACCCCTGTTTATGGAATCGTTTTAGTGGGGCGCTGAATGCAGATCTCTGCCTTCCGATGCGCCTCTGCGTTCACAACCTATCCCTCCACTTTTTTGCTTTTTACTTTTTGGTCGCTGCTGCAGTGAGGGTTTCTCCCTTCGTTCACCCAAGAAAGAGCAAAAGCGAAAACCTGGTGGCAAACAAACTGTTTCTCCTCTACAAATGCCGTCCACAACGTAGCAGCGCAACAGGAATTCTGGTTCTCAATCAAGCTTTGTGACCGTAAAATTAACGAGCTTGACAGGCAGCTCGCACAGGAGGTGAGTTGAAAAGCAAACGGCTGGAGCCACCGCCTTAGGCAGTGAGGCAGTCGGCGCGAAAATTTGGCATGTGACGAGTACAGTCAGTGCTTCTGTTGTTCGACCGGGGCACACAAGTACCAATCAACTCGTTTTAACACCGAGTTTCAGAACGCTCCGTCAAAGGAAGACGACCGTGGTGAAGAAGCGAGCAAGCAACTGTCACCACTTGTTTTCTTTCATACAATTCTATATTACTTTGAACCGTGGTTACGGTACGTTTGCGAAATACGCCAAATTACACCCCCTCCCCTCCTTTCTTTGTAGAGACATCGGCAACGTCGGAGGCACAAGAAGAAGCCGTCGGCGAGGTAGGCCAAGGCACGCGCGCACATTTCGCATGGATACGCGTTCCCCCAAGGACCGTGTTTGACAGATAACACCATCTGATTCATCCTCACGCCTCACCTGTGCATGCGCGCGCCGTGCGTGTGTGGTCCAGGGAGAGGCAGACGGGGAGCGGCCACAGGATGTCTGCAACAACGGGACGCACCGCCGTCAAATAGGGAAAACATCGACAGAGTCTTCACTTACTGAAAAGTATAAAAAAAAATAGCATTAAGAGGCCAAGTTTTAAATGAGCTAAACACAATGATTACACAAAAATTCTGGGATACGCTTCTCATTTCAATTAAAAAACTACTATCTGGTCTGCAATGATGAAGAGATGGGGAAACCTGACCTGCCCAGACTGCCCTCTTCACCTCATCGATAATTCAAATGGCATGTCGTGCACTAATATATCATGTGTTCAACTGGAGATCACCCTGAATGTGCACTTGCACTAGTGTGGAGCTGGGAGGTTTTACCCACTTTACAGCTACAAAACCCGCACCTTGGCCCGTCCGTCCGACTTTCCCGCCCGACACCTGTAAGTGTCAAGCTGATTGCCAGTTTAATATTTTGGTTTGTCAGGGGTGCCTGAATGTAAGATTATTTACCCACCCCTTTGAGGTGCAACTAGCCACAACCAACGCGACTTTGCATTTTCGGACTCAGTCATGTTGCTATTTTCTGTGGTGTCAATTTTTCTCTCCCCAACGACGTGTTTCCGTCGTGGAGGAGCATTACGTCGGCCCCGTGCGGTCCGGCTGCACACGGAGACACAAATGAGATATGAGGTCCCGCTGTGTTTAGCCCGCTCCCTTATCCCCTTTTACCTCCGTCTTTTACCTCACACGTCGAGAAGACGAATCGTTACATTCAAGCGAAGCGATCCCCACACAAGGACCGTTCATATCACCCGCCGGACGACACGGGATTTTCATTATGGTCACTGGTGGTCACTTTGGGGCTCCTACAACTCCGGCCCACCCCACGACCCCTGCCGGAACGCATGTATTTCGCTAAGCCCGAGAGAACAGAACGACAACAAATTTTGCAACTTGTATGATTAATATTCTCAACCACCTAGCTTTTGGCGGGTGGCTTTCGTGTGATTTGCTGTCACCGCCCACGCACCTGCCGGTCAATTAGTGGTCACCTTTTTCCAGACGTAATAAAGTCGGATAAGCCCCTGCGCGAAGACGTCGACCCCAGACATTAAGGTATGTCACCGGATCCAGCCCACCCAGGACACAATAGCCGAGCCGAGCCACTTCTGTACCTTACAGCATCGCGCACTTTTCGATTTAGCCTCCTGCACAATACTCGAATATCGAGGTAACATAGATTCGCCGAATGCCAATAGCGGATTTGTGAACGGAGTGGCAAACCCAGTAAACCCCTAACTTGTATAATTAGACCAAGTTTAAGGCTCTAAACACATGAGAACTAAGAAATGAATCCACGATTACACTTTTCACAAACCTTCAATTGGCTACAAACTGTAGGCAGAAATGCGGACTTTAAAGAAAGGGCTCACCCGAACGTGCCCAAGACGCGTGAAGCCCCGAATCAGGGCCTTACTTCACA
>NW_026267211.1:601625-608068 GCF_000697945.3 Frankliniella occidentalis | reverse complement strand
GAGAGAGAGAGAGAGAGAGAGAGAGAGAGAGAGAGAGAGAGCGCTCCAGCAGTCAGCTGAGGTAAGCGCGAGGGACGCTCAAACAAATTAATAACGAAACTCTCGGCGGCAGGCACACAAGCACACCAACACACGGACAGGACTAGTCGGTACAGCGCGTCTGGGAACCACTGCTGCGGGAGAAAATACAGTGACAAAATATTTCCCCTAGTAGTTTGGTTTTAGAAGGAGCACACACCATCCCAAAGATAGTTTTCCCCTCCCTCCCCGCCCCCCCGCGGCCCGTGTCGCCAGTAATGTCTCGGTGCCCGTAGTGTGTTATTAGACGCGATTCGATCTCTTATGCTAATGCGCTATAAAGGGAAGGGCTAGCCGGGCCAGTGATTCTAGGAAATACGACTCGAGGGTGCGAGGACGGGAGAGCCCGAGAGCGATTGAACCATTAGCAGATCGCACGTGTCAGCGCGGTGACACACTCCAACCAGTGTACTTCACACATTTCTCTGTGACCGGCCGTGAACGGCGGCGAATTTTCGAAAAAGGCCACCGCGAGATTTACGCCAGGCCAGCCGCACTGGCGTCAGTGCGAAGCAAACAAACAAACACTTTGAGGCCGCGCGAACGCGAGGCGAAAGTTTGAGCGGTTGTCGTCGCGTGGCTCGCGCCGTTGGCGTGGCGGCGTGCTGTTGGCGGGTACCTGCAAGCGACACCCGCCCGTTCAAAGGCCACGCCCACGCCTGCGAGGCCCACCGCGGCAAGGCCTCTAATTGTTTGTTGACAGGTCATGTTTAGGAAATTACAGAGGGGCGCCCAAGCGACAGGCAGAGCCGTCCAGCCGTCCAGCGCGGCCCCGGAGCCCAGGCCCTTCACCGCCCGGGAACCTTACGGGAACGCGGCGGCGCCGTTCGCGCGAAACACAAGAGAGGGAATGCCACAACAACACGGGATAGTTGGAAGGAATGACGCGGAGCGAGCGTACGAAGGCTTCATAACGCAAGCCAGTCATTAAAATGGTTCCAGGGATTTAGAAGGTCGAGTTTAGAGGAGGGGCACATGTAGTCATAAGACACGCGTTGATAAGGGATAAGGGTGCTTCACGCCCCGACGACAACCCGGCCACGCCCGGCCGCCCGGGGCCCCGGGGCCCTGACCTGGACGAGATGATAAGGTGTCGGGATTGGCACCCTTTGGACGTTTCACACTGCTCTGTAATTACTCTCGCAGCGACACGCCGCCATACGTTCGGAGAAAGAGGCGACTTTGACAAACCGGAATTACCGCGGTCAAGCCTCCGGCCCGGCCAAGAGGAAGTGTTCCCAGCCTCGTTAACCGTGAGGGACAGGGGGAAGAGTCAGAATTATGAAAAGTTGACGCGGCGGGATATATGAACCGAACATTATCTCTGAAACGCTTACAATGAGCGGACGAATCAAGAAGTTGAGGCTCTTACTTCGTTCGTATTTATCTGAAGGTGTGATGCCGGGTACAGAGAGGGGAGCCGGGCGTGTATGCTACGAGGTGCCGGAAAATGGAGAAGGGGAAAGAGAGAGAGAGAGAGAGAGGTGCACAGGCCGAGAGGAGAAGGGGGTCCAGACAGGAAGCGCTGGGCACATGGAGATGGCCCTAGATACGGCGGTACCCGGCTCCAGGGGCCAATACGCCACGCCACGCCACGCCGCTACGACGGTAGCGCCTGGGGCGGGGATCTCCACAGTCCACACCGCGCCGCGTGCCGCTGCCTCCACCCTCGCAAACTTTGAAATTAAACCTTGATCAACCATTCCTGGAACCGCCCGGAAAGCACCCCTGGCAACGTGTTTTGGCTGATGCTTGCCGTCGGTAATAGACGCTGCTCTTAGTAGTGGGAGAGGGGAGGGGTGACACACAGACATGGGCGTGGCGGTTGTGTCGGCTACCGTATCAGCGCGGCAGCATCGGCTGTGTCATCTAGTATCAATAGGACGCTCGCCCCATCTCTCTCTCTCTCTCCTCAGTCGATCGCTCGCACCGGCGCCGCCGCCAGGGCCGCCCGCTGCCGTATAACTTCCTTATAACCGGGGGATAGGGATTAAGAGGAGCGAGCGGGAGGGAGACACTTTGTTGCATCCAGCCAGTGGGGAGAAAAAGTAGAGAAAAATACACGCATAAAGAAGGGAATGCGCATTGCAATAGTCTGACCGCTGCTGTAACGAGCTCGGCTCAAACGTGCGGGCCGCGGAGAGGAGGTCTGCTCGCACTCCCGAGGCGGACTGTACCGACGGGATGGGTACCAGTGCCGCGGTGGCCACTCCCGCACGGTACCCGAGAGTGTGTTCCGACATGACTCGTATTAATCTGCGGGCATTTCCGGTCCAGCGCCGCCCGTCCTCCTCCTGCGCCTCCAGGGACACCGCGGCGGGGGGCGCGCTGCCCAAAAGGGGTCAAGGGGGTCACGAGTTGGGTACAAATCCTGTTCAAATGCAAAAACCTGACCCACCAAATGCTTTTCCCTTTCTCACAGCAGCATTGGTGTAAATCGGGCTCCACGCACCCGCCTGCCTTCTAAGGGATCAGCCAAAAAGAAAAAGAACGTCCGTCATTCGCCGTTACAAACCTACCAAGTTCAGCCTCAGCAAGTTCGTCGAGCGCCTGATTGGTAGGCAACATCTCGCCAGCAGTGCATGCGTGCACTGCGTGGTGGCCTACCCTGTGACTCGCAGGCGCCCAGCTTCCGTAAATTTGCCGAATGAATCTTACCGAGAAAACCGACGTACTTTATGGACGATCCATAAGCAACATGCTCATACACCTTTCATTAGTGGTTGCCTAGTAGGCAGGCGTAGGGGCCTCGCTCCACACACCACTGTAATTAGGCTCCTTTTTGCCTATACTTTTCTGGCATGGCTTCGTGAATAAAAAAGGACAAACTTCGTTGGAAAAAAATAGCAAATTCTTAAGGACTGTTTCAATATAAACAAAATACAATTTTGCCAAACATTCCAGTAGGAGCAGCAGCGGCGGCGGGATTGCGCGATCAGCAGGCGGCGGCGGCCAGGCGGTACTGACATACCAGAACAGGGAGAGGGTAGCGACGATCAATAAATATCGATACGCGATGAGGGAGAGAATAACACACACACACACACACACTCACACACACACACACTCGTGTGTGTTCCAGCAGTCGTAATCAGAGCGCGACACAACAAGCAGCTCGCGATATTATTTGGGCGATATCGCAGCTATAACGCCCACTGTTTATTGGTGTGCGAGTGCGAGTTGTAAACAAACGAAGTGTAGAAATTTCGTTGCAAGAGACAGAAAAAAACAAGCAGGTTTTGGCTCTCGCTTGCAAAAGCAAAAATTCAATCGAGATACGAAACCACGCGCCAGAGATGCCACTCTACTTCCTCTCTCTACACAGTTGCAAGACTTGCTCCTCTACTTTCAGGGACGCGTGAATCTCGTCTTTTTCTCCCTTTCGTTGCCCCGCGCGCGGACGTGTGTCGGCCCCGCCCCGCCCCGAGTGCGACCAGACCGAGCCGACCGGCCCTTGTTGCCTCGCCGCGAGCCAATCGCAATAAGCAGCGGGCAGCCGTGTCGCCTTCACATTCGCATTGGCGTGTCGCCTTTACAGGCGTTTAGCACTCCTTAGGGCGAGCCTCTCATTAACATGAACAGGACGCCCTGCGCGCCGCCGCCGTTTGCCGCCGCTGCCGCCACGCCCGACACATTTATTATTTTATAAAAGTAAAACAAAACGGAAAAAAAAATTACTCGGCTTCGACTGCTAAACTAGGAGATCTTCTCGCTTAATTTTAGAGAGAAACGCGCGACATCCACGCGCACAGAAGCTCGAAACAGGTGGGCGCCAATAACCACCACGTGATTTTCAGCCAACGATAATCCTTTCTTTTTAGCTCCGCCGCCATCGGCCGCCAGAGGCGCACGAGGGGATTATGTGCTTCTTATTTTTCACCTGTACTTATATTCCCACACGAGGTGTCGCCCAGGCCTCTTTACGACGAGCGGCGTTGCATCCTCGCCAAACCGCATCCACATTCGCATTACTATTTAGTAATTGGCTCTCAAAGTTACGCCTTCACCTGCCACAACGTGAGCGAGGAATGAAACACAGCAGCAAGGGGATTTTAAAAAATAAAAAAAATATATTATGAACTTTGACAACAATATTTTTCTGCGCGAGCGTTTTGATCGGTGCGTCAATATCACATTATAGAAGGGGGCAACAGCAGCTCAGCCCCGCGCTCAGGGAGGCTGGCAGGCTGGATGACGACGACCCATTCGGGCGCAGCAGCAGCACCCCGCCCCGCCCCACCCCGCCACGCCTGAGGCTCTATGGGCGGTGCTGGGTGTCAGGCTGTCGCATTAATCACCAGTCAATCGCCATCACGTAGCGACGACGGACCTGCAGCAGCAATAGCAGCCGCACCAGCCGCAGCAGCCGCTCCTGGAGCAAAGAGCCTAGAGCAGCACTTCAGTGGCGTGAAAATGGTCCCAGTCTAACACTGGACCTTGGTCGGCCGGTCCCGATGATCGAGTACAAAATCGACAGGCGCCAGAAAGCAGTGAAAAAAAAACACCAGAGAAAAAAAACTAAAATGTGGCACATTATTATTGTTTTGGAACAGTGATGATGAGCGTGTATGATCGATTGTAAGACTGCGGCAGCATAGATACACAACCACACAAAAAAAGAATCATTCAATTTGGACGAGGGATCATTGGTCTTGTTAGAACTGCCGCTAGCACTAGTTTCGCTCTCTGGCGCGTGTGAGCTGACCCCCGGGGACCGACTAGGATCTTGTTGGCTCGCCGTTGGCTCGTGCGAAACCAATCGATCAACCGATACCTTGTCCACTAATTGGAAATGCAAGATACTACCTCCCTTTCTCTCTCGCACCCCCCCCCCTCCCCCTGTCTAGCCCTTGTCGCGCGACACGCTCACTGCACCACGGGGCAGGGCAGCGCAAACAAAACATACTGTGCCGCGAATTGTTAATGGATACTTGCATCTTGAAACAAAACGTTGCACGGGGCGCGTCAGAATATAGCGCGGTACGCGTCAGTAGGCAGCCAGCCAAGATACCAGAGACGCACTGAAATGTATTATCTCTTACATTAGCTGGGTGCATGGTCCTGAAAGTCACTTTTCAACTATCTTTCGAACACTAGAGTCTCCAACACAAGGCACAGGCAGTGGTATCATCATTTTGTACGAAAGGAATTTCCATACACAATTTATATAACTGAAGGCGAGTTTGTCTTCCAAATAAACATATATCTTATTGCACGTTTTCTTCACATTACGGAGGAATTTCACGATATCTTGTTCGAGTGCGTAGTTGTAAGATGCTATGAACCAAACAATACATGTGGAAATCACCTGTGAATTTTTTCCTACGTCATGGCCGATCAGCAATAAAAAGGCGACGAAACCACCCAAATTATCCCCGGCGCGCTGCCGTTTGAACCCCAGGCGCGGGTAATCGGGGCCGCGTCCTACACGTCGCCTGTCAATAATAAATAAGAAGAACAAGTCGGGCGGGAAATTCAGATCCGGGGTCTATGATGGTGGGGGGGCCTCGTTTCATCTAAAAAAAATTCATCTAAAACGCTTTTTTAGTTTTGGGAAGCAGCGGCCCACAAATTTCCCACGGTTTCCCTACTTGACTGATCCAATTGTGTTACTAATGTTTGCTAACAATTGTTAATAGAGTGAAGTGGCTGTTTTACAATTTCTGCATTGTGTATAAACAACCATTTTCTTTGCGTAGTTAACAAATGAGGTCAGGTCTCGCTGTAGTTGAACAACATACTTTAGAAAAATGTAGTCTATACGCGGGCGCAGAGATTTGACGGAGTACTACCTGTCCGCAGAGGCACGCGCCTCCGCCTGCGCTGCTGCTCGCCCCCAGCCCACTGCAGTGCCCCTTCTCGGACAAATCAGACGGCCATTCAAAAGCCTTCTCCTCGCATCGCTCGCTTCTCTTCTTCTCGCTCTTCCTTCTCACACCTCTCGCGCCACTCTATGAGAGAAAAACGCGGCGACGCGACGGCGGCAGCAGCGCCCATATAGTCGTTGGCAATTATTATCATTTCTCCGCCGAGACCCTCCCTATCAATCACGGCGCGGCCGCAGCGCAGCAGCACTGCAGACGCGATTACGGTATACGACGACACGATGCGCCACGGTGGGGCGGGGCGGGAGCAGTGTACGTGCGCGCGGGGCGTGGCGGCGCTGATGCATCGCGACGGGTACCTGTACCAAGCCGATCACGCTGAGCTCGCGCTCACACACACACACGCACGCATGCGGCCGCATACGCCATGGGTGGTACTCGTTCAAGCGCGATATAGGCACAGGGCAGCACACACAGGCGAGTTCCAGGAGCACCCGAGGTTACATCAAAAATCCTCTCGCTACGCTGTTGCCCCCCCCC
>NW_026267211.1:581324-601575 GCF_000697945.3 Frankliniella occidentalis | reverse complement strand
CCTCCCTCTCCTCGTCTTTCCCCCTCGTCCACCTCATCATAATTTATTTTTATCGATAGCCGGGCTGGGGCAGGTCAGGTAGCCGCCGGTAGGTTACGACGCACTCGGCCGAGCGACGACGTTATACGCCCCGCACATTGCGGTTTTGTTATAGTGCACTCGAATCATAACAGTAATACCTTGACAGCACGGACTGTTTTAATGCCCGGATAGGAAAAGATTTTCATCGCAAACTATATTGAAGACACGGGGCAACGCACATCACACGAGCAAGCGTAAGCGTGTTGTAAAACGCTCTCGTGTTCAGAGCAGACAGCGGTGAGCGCATCGGAGAGCATTCTCTCTACTCGCGGATAGGGTGAGTGGCTGCCCGAGTTCCATTCAAGGTAAATGCACTTCGCTTGCATCGAATAAAAAGCACCCCTATCTCTCTCTCTCTCCCGGTCGGATCAACAACAGATCAAATCGGATCTCGCCTGTTCGATGACACGTTCGGGCGACTCACACTACCACGAAGTCGTACGGAGTTGTGACGGTTCGCAGCGGGCGGCCAGGGCGATAGCCACACCTCCCACTTAGCGCTCGAGCGACTCCCGCTCGCCCCTCTCGCTCGCTCCTGCTCCGCGCCGTCTCTCTCTCTATCTCGCACGCGCAGGCAGACGCCAGCCCTCGCGCCAGACACTCCCGGGCACGCGACCAGGCCTCGTGTGCGAGAGCGAGCGAGACAGCTCTGCCCGACTGCGAAGGGGGGACAGAGAGGCCAGCTCCTTTATAATCTTGCATTGTATCTATCAATGACGGCTGTCACTGCGGTCGGTAGGATATAAGGGACACAGTCAAAGATGCTTTTGAATATTTTCCGAGAATTAGCGGCGGCTGCGTGAAAAATCATAAACGTTTTGAGGGGTCAGGTGCTCATCTCATTGATGGATATTGTGTTTCCCTCAAAGTTCTAGCGTGTGACGCGTCGGAAGGGAAATTCGAAACTGGCAAAAGCGTCAAATAAACGTGGATCCCCTAAGCTCCAGGCTGAGCCTGAGGACTACACATCAGGAAAAAACAGGAGCTTTAACACTGCAAAGAAAATGACTGCATCCACATTCTTTTCTTTATTTGTCTCAAAGTCTGTGAAATATAAAATCTATTGTTTCTTGACATTAAGGAGACGTTCAGTGGCGTAAACGTAACGTTTTGATACGTAACGCGCGACGTAACGTTTTGCGGGCGAGCTGCCAACACCATATCCCAATATACTCCACACCCAAGATTTTGTAAGCGAACCAGGAGGCTGGTCTCCTCCCCCCCCCCCTCTCTCCCTCTCTCACACACACACACAGCCATTCTCTCTCTCTCTTAATAATCCCACCCCCTAACCCCCCAGCATCTTTCGCTGTATCTGTCTCATAAGAGGGGCGAAGTTGAAAGTGAAGAAGCTCCATCGATGAGAAGTAGTATGAAGAGAGGAGGAAAGGGTGATCAGAAAAACACATTAAGACGATTTATACTAAATATGGAATGCTTTGTATTGGTGTCTTGAGGTGTACCGCGTATTTTCTATTCCAGCATTTCCTTATCGCACTTAAAGTAAAACTAAGCTACCGTCAACTGTACAACACGACGACACTGGTGTGCTTTTCAAATGCACACTTCCTGGTGTCGAACTTAAACTCAACATCACGCGAAGTTTGCATACTTGCACACTTCGCTAACGTCTTGACAAATGCACACCGCCTGGTGTGCATTTTCCACACTTGGTATGGATTTCCTGTTCTATCAGACTGGAACAAGTGTGCAGAACTTACACAGTTTTCAAACTTCAAACTTTGCATAGCCTGTTCTGTAGGCTGCTTTATGTTTGAAAACCATAAAGTGCGCTCATTACTCTGGAAACTCAGGTGTGAGACAGTCTAACACCAAATGGTGTTAGGCAAAATACCTCACACCAAACGGTGAGAGGCAAACATACCTCACACCAAATGGTGTGAGACTCGTTGTGCCTCACACCAAATGGTGTGAGACTCGTTGTGCCTCACAGCAAATGGAGTGATACTTTCTCATACCAAATGGTGTGAGACACAGAGGGTCTCACACCATTTGGTGTGAGGCAGAACTAGTCTCACACCATTTGGTGTGAGGTATGTTTGCCTCACACCGTTTGGTGTGAGGTATTTTGCCTAACACCATTTGGTGTTAGACTGTCTCACACCCGAGTTTCCAGAGTAGAGAGCCCACATAACGTGTGCACAAGATGCATACTTGTTTTACCAGTGAAATGTCTGGTCTCACCCCCCTGCCCCTACTTCATATCTCTGTCTGACACATATGCTCTCTGCCCACGCGGCCGTGGTCCTTAATTGGCCTTCCGCTCAACAATAAAGGCAGAAATACGTCGCGGAGACTGTCGGGCTGATATTGAGCGAAAAAGTCCAACAGCGGGACGGCCGTCTACAGACCACTCAGACTCGGAGCCGACGAGGCATGGCACGGCAATTGACGGCAGTATAAGAGGATCCGGCTGCTTCGCGGGATCTTCGCGCTCCGCCCGCGTACTACACCCCAATATTTAGATCCACCCCCAATAGAGCATACACTCATATTGATGTATATTTCACCATTGTGCCTACCGAATAAGGTGAAATTAATGGGGTCACTCACTGTTTAAACAATTACGTCTGATTTTTTCTAAGGAAACGAGATAACCGATCCTAATTTTGCATACCCTCATCATTTAAGAAAGAGATCTTAAGAATGCGACCCCTCAAAAATGTAGAAAGTTGGCTCATTTCCAGATGAAATATCCTCAAAATCTGAGGAGGTTTCTCAAGTTAATTTCCTAAAAATATCAGACTTTTCTTTTGCCGTGCTGCTGGGAAAATTCTGCACAGTAGTCGAGGGGGTACATTCCTGTAATCCTCTGTACCCTGTGTTTCGGAGCGGGCGCCACTCTGCCCAGCAATCGCGTGTACCGGTTAATTCAGAGAAGACGCAGGTGCGGGTGGGTTTGCCTACTTCAGAGCGATTAGACAAACCCACCAGGTACGTCCAAAACAGTATAGTGGAGACCCCCATAAACAAAGTACATATATAAAGCTTACCGGATGCAACAGAACCCCCGCTGCAGTGTTTTGGATTGCATACCCTCTAAGGCCCCTGGAGCCATGGTGCCCCATACGGGCGTGGATACAGCCACAAATGTTGAACCTTGAACAAAGGAAAATACATTAACAACAATACATAGCATATTTTACCGTAGTTGTAGGGCACTGTCATTGGTTTGACTCTCAATCGTATATCACTGTTAGTGTTCATAGGGCTCAATGTTCAATAATCCTCCGGATGCAGCATTACTGGAAGGGTTGGCGAATTTACAGGAATGTCCAAAGAGTGATCCCTGGATATTCACACACCTACAAGTGTGCAACATCCACACACTTGAGTTTCCTGTGCACGCCGAAACGTATCTCGTGCCCAAGGGGTGGGGTGCTTTGCTTTACTTCCCCCACCTTACAGTGCAGCCTGCCCGACCCACCCCCACCCGAGGTCCCAGAGCAACAGGGTGCAGCAGCCCGACCTGTCCCTACGCGACCACGGTCCGGCCCGGCGCGGTCGGGGGAAGCGCCGACCTGGACCAGCTCCAGACCGAGCGCTCCCTGATTGGTCGACGCCGAGGGGGACGGTCGAGGGTTGGTAGGCGGCCGCCGGGAGTGGGGCAGGGAGTGCGGAGGCGGGCGGCGTGGGCACCGCCGCGCCGCGGGGGCGGCAGTGCGGGGGCGTAACTTTCCTGAGCGGGGTAAGTGTCTGAGTCGCAGTCGCAGCCCGGCCGGCCGATGTGTGGGCACATCCCCTCTTAGCCGAGCTCCCACGCGCCCCCCGCGCCGCGCCCCGCCGCACCCCGCCGAGGCTCAGGCCGGGCCACTTCCGTCCCGAAAGACGCGCCGAGCGCGCCGTGCCGCCGCGCCGTACTGTGTGTGTGTGTCGACGACGTCGTCGTCGTGGACCCCGCGAGGACGCCGACGACGAGGTCGGCCCTCGGCAGGCGCGCCGCGGCGCCCGCGCGGCCCCGCGCGAGCAGTGATGCGAGTGTGAAGTGAATAGTGATGTGCTGTGCTGTGTAGTGAAGTGAATGTGCTAAGTGAAGTGAGTGATGGTGACATCAAGAGCAATGAGTGCACGCCGCCTATTGGATTAACCGACTGCTACCTCTCCGTCGCCTGACAAGTGTTAGTATCGGCGACTCGCCTGTGGATTACCTGCCGTCGCCGACTTGCCACCATTTGCGGAGACTTCCCCCACCCCCTCCTCACGCCGGCAGACGACCGGTACCGGTACCCGGCGGCCCGGCGCGCGGCACCCGACCAGGTTAGGTTAGGTTGGCGCGAGGAGGGGTTGAGCAGGATAGAGTACCTATCGAACACCGCAATGTGCCACATCCCCAGGAAAAATGTTCTTGCGTTCTTATTTTGCACTTTTAAAAATAAAGTCACCACGACTCACGATTAACTGAGAAGGCCCTTTCCTTTGGCAAGGTTCCAGCTGTTACTCTAAACTGTGTCACTTACGAGTCAAGGTACATTGGGGAAAAAACACGGAAGTGCCTGTCGATGCCAGGTCTGCTTGATGCGTTTAAAAAATGTATTTCTTGTGTAATATTGGCAGTAAATACCTCGCAGGTGTATCAAAAGGAGGAAAAGTCGCTTAGTTTGGGGAAGCACGTATAATTCACGGTGCTATGCCGAGTCAGCCAACCAAATAATACATCTCTTTCTTTCATTGAAAGAAGAGTGTGCTCTCATGAAAATTCATTTTTGCTTGCCACATAAATGCTGCTTATTCAATTTGAATGTGCTTCATCATTACGAACTTTAACTGAATGTCAAGGAATTTGATTATTAATGAATCTTTTCTATTCCGGGTCCGGGCCGTAGTGTTGCCGCGTCCGTGTGAAATATTTACGAGCACGAGTCACTGGGGCGCACGACCATGCCGTGACGCGGATATTTTGGTGGTGGCGCCAAGCAGGGTGGCCTGCGTGCCCTTTATCGGCGATGTCCTGCTCGCAGAGCAACATATTTAAATCAGTTCATGCCCCAGGGTGGACTAAAATCGACACGACGGTCCGCCTTTATGGAGTGGGAAATGATTCGTGCAAATTTAGCAAAAGTGACAGTGTTCTTGGCTGACTGTGGGCCCGGGCGAGCGCGAGAATAGCAGCGCGAGGAGGCAGTGGAGCGGTGACTGATGCAGAGCCCTCCCTCTATTTTCCGCGCTCCGTCGCCAACAGGCAGACAGGCGGGACGTATGGAAAAGCCCGTGCCGCTCACCGCGTCCCCAGCTTTGTTTTGCGTCTCAAAGTTAGCTCGACTGTCGCCACAAATTTTAACATCTTTAGACACGACCATCCGGTGGGGCCGGCGGTGGTGGCGCCGCGCCGCCGGGGCGCCTGGCCGGGCCTAGTCGATGGCAGCGTAAAGAAAGAATAGAGGATAATGACAAAAATCGTTATTTGAAGATTATGGCTGAAAAAGACAACATTTTCTCGTTTCTGCAAGTGGGGCATCGTAAACAAATAATTATCAATCCTTTACGTATTGATAAATGCTCCGTAAAACAGTTAGACTGTTCCATGGATCGCAGTCGATTGCAATTAACTACATTCGAGGCCAAAATTATTTTAGCCGGTTTTCGTAATATGGTTAATGGGGTGACATCTTTGAGGTAGACGTACCTCGTGTCTAATGCAACCACGATATCAAAAGATTCGATACAGGGTGGCCGCTCTGCCCTGTAGTTTTAAAAAGGTAAACTAGCCCGCCCGCACCTGCCTTTCCCGCCCCCTCCCACCTCCTCACTCTGACTGTGAGCGGGCTAGTCTACCTTTTCAAAACTACGGGGCAGAGCGGCCACCCTGTATTATGAAAGTTTCACACGAATACCAAAAGAAAACAAATTGCTCAGGAAACGACATCAAATATCATATCAAGTCACCGCGATTTTGTTGTGTTTTTTGTTCATTTAATATGTCCAGTCTCCACACAAGTGGAAAAAATAGTGGTCTCGTAGGTCATTAGTACGCCATTATACAAAAGGCGTTTTCCTTAGGTAACGATTACAAATAATACCTCTCTTTCGCGCAGGCGCGTTTTAAAGGGAGGAGCTGAGGGCGATTGGGGCAGCCACCCCAACCACTCTCTGTGGGCCATCGAAGGTAGGTAGGTAGGGGGGGTAGGAGCAAGAGAAATAGAGGTAAGCAATTCACGATGCAAAATCTTTCCACTTAGGCAATCCCTCCCCGTCCTCCCCTGTCAGCAGGATAATTTCGCTTTAGAATAAAAGGCATCGAAAGGATCGTGTCAATATCGACAACAAAATTACAATGAACCGCGGCAGACAAATGGTAGTGCTCAACTCTATAAAGCGCACTGGCAGGTGGACTAAGAATTTAAACACTGACAAGTGTTCAGCAGTAAGTTTGAACACTTTTAAGTGTCCAAAGCTCCATGGCTAAGCCTATAGATGAACACAATTCAATGTTCAACTTTCCTCTTACACCTTTTTTTGTATTCAAATGTCTAGTCAAACAAGTGTGCAACGTGTTTGTTGAGCATTGTGCAATGTGCACGTGCACACCAGTTGCACACTTTATTTATCAGTGAAATTCCTGTAACTGTGTAAAGGTGCGAAATATAGCATCTTTGGAGACGGGGAGATTATAGAGTCACAAAGCCTTGTGAGGATCATGCGCAAACTATGAAGGATCCGGCTTTGCAATTTACAAAGCAAGCACGTCATCGAAATCTCTTGTAGAGGCGAAAACTAAATGTATGTGCATGTTTTTGTGCAAATGTTCGTGTTTACGAAAGCATACATTCAGACGAAGTTGTGTGTGGGTGTGGAGGTCTAAATGATGTGTTTTGGAGTCATTTTGTTAACACAATCTGAAGTAAGTGACGCTCTGTAAAAAATACTCGTAAGGGTTACGGGAAAATTTTCCATGATAAAAGTCGTAAGATCACAATTTGAAATTGTAAATTTACAAGCACTCCCTATCGACTTCCAATTGACCGAGGAGCAAGAATGGGCTGTCGTGAATTTACGACATATTTTGTGAATCAAAATAACAACAAATGTTGTAAATTTACGAGGATACTCTTTTACAGTGCGAGAGAAGTAAAAAAAAGCACTTGGGTCACAGACAAGCGACGAATTTCTCACACTGACAAGAACTGGATTTGTATTGTTCAATTATATAAATTTCAGCAATCACATTTAATGCACACATTTTGAAATTATAATTTAAACGCTTCTCTGCACCCCTTTGTACGAAAGCATGCACATCTAGGCACAAATTTGTACGAAACTCACGTTTAACTTAGCACGAACGTTTGCACAAAAAAATAAAAATACATTTAACCTGTAGATTTTGTTCTTCTCTCCTCCCACCGCGAGCGAGTCAGGAACTCCATTGTGAAGATGAAGACTCATTCTCTTTGCAAGTCGAAAAGACAACAAGCGTTTTACTGTTTACATGTCCTACATATAATATGATTCTGGCAACCCTGAAAATGGCAGGTCTCTAGCTCAATCCCTTCTGGAGTTATACCAGAAAATTGCAAATACAGAAAACTATGTTCAAGAAGAAGAAAAGGGGGATAAAAACATCCATACAACGAACAATGTGTGCGGCATAGGTTACTATTGTTCCAGAAAGGAACACTGATTGTCGTTTTTAAAATGTAAATTCATAAAGATCCAATTGTGTCCTGTCTTTAGTTCAGGTGGCATTGGATTGGCAAGTATTGATCACCCATACGGCCGTTTCTCTCTATTAGCAGCGCAAACCCACACGCCGCAATATATTAGACTTTGTCATCGTGGACTGCTTCCTTTTCCGAACAGGGAGAGCATTTGCTTTTGATTTACGGCTTCGGCCGCTGGACATAGGTATTGAAACTACTGGCGGACGTTTATTGCAAAACTGAAGGGGCGCGATGAGGAATGAATGGGACTCACTTCAATGTGAAACGCGACGGAATTCCACGGCATTGTAGTAAACTAAAAGGCCAAGAGTATTTAAGAGGCCCAAATGTTACAGCAAGACAAGTGAGTCTCATATCTACTCTTATACGGGGTGGGTTTGGATGACCAGCCCTTTATTCTGGATTTACTCTACCATAACAAGTAGGCAAACCATGGGCGTAGAAGACAGAGAGAAGGTGCTGGCCAACAACCTTAAACCAGGTGTTTATTTGCACGCAGCGGTGCGCATGGATTTGCCTACGCACGGCAAGGGCGAAATGGAGTAGTAGGCCGCCCGCACCAGCGAGAGCACCGAAGCACCCGGTACAGCTATAGGACTCTCCTTCAGTTGGATTTTCAGAGTAAGAATATTCACTTATTGGTTTAATATAGTCTGCATGTACACCCGAAAGTCGAAGTGTAAACTGTAAAATGTGCGCTGAAAAAGGTGCTCTCTAATGCGTTGCCCTGGCGCTGCCACCCCCCCCCCCCTCTCCCTCTCTCTTACGGGGCTATTTTGGTACACCACCTAGAATGCGGCAAACAATAATTACCGAAAACCGTGTACGGAAACAAACACTATGCGCAAACCCGATTGAGCCAAAACTTAATGCAAGATAATCGGTTAAATCGGTACCAGTGTTGTTAAAAAGTATTATGACTTTATGAAAATTTCGAAGAACTGGATAACAATCTTGTCAGTCATTATGCGCTCAAAGGCCAATGGGAGGAGGGGAAAGGAGTGCTCCGCCTAACAATAGTTAACACAGCTCTTTGTTGTTGCAGGTGATGGTGATGCTTGTTCGCTAGGCATGGCCCGGCGCACTGCTCACCATGCTCACCATACCCGCGGCTATGCGCCGGCCCTGCCTCCCGGACGCCACGCATAGGCCGTCACCGACGCTCGAGGAGGGCAACGACGACCCGCTGTCCTCGGCGTCGAACCGCGACGGCGGGGCGCCCCCGGAGGAGTTTGTGGACATCCTCCAGGTGCAGAGGCTGCTCTTGGACAGCGCGGACCGCGCCGACCGGGGGCGGCTCGACGCTGTCGCCGAGCTTAAGGAGGTCGAGGGGGTGGCCGAGCACCCGGCTGCACCCCCGACGTCCACTCCCACCACAGCCACCACCCCTACCGCCCTCCGGGAGGCCTTCCTCATAGCGAGTGGGCTCCACAGCGCCCCCGTCACCACCACCGCGCCCTCAGCGCCCCCGGGGGGCGGGCGCGCTCTCCAGCGCCAGCTCGGCGTCATAGAGGTCGGGCCCCGCCACCCGGGCCACTACAATGTGCACTACCCCCTGCCGCCCCACCAGCAGGTCGCCGTCGAAGATCTCTTCGCCCTTTGGCTAAACTCGACGGGTAAGGACGTAAGTGAAAGGCCACTTGTGGTGTGGAGGGTAGAACTGTCGTAACCTGTGCCCTGTGCAAGAGAAATGCTCAAGGGTTTGTTTGATTCCCTTAAGCCGCTGAGGTATCGATCAGTTGGGGTATTGTAAAGAAAGGTGATATCGTCGTCGGCGCCGTCTCTTAAAACCCGCGCACAAAGATCGGACGTGGCTTTTCCCTATTTTTCTGCAACGCCATGCCCGGTTTGGCAACACGGCAGGCAAGATGGCGGCTTGCCGTCTTGAACAGGAGTCGCCATGACGGATTCATTTTTCTTCGATGGTCTGAACGGACACAATGAATGCTCGTCCGCTGTGCGTGGGTCGTCCGCACCGTGCGCCACTCCACGCCACGCCGCACCGCGGGCTGAGTGGGCGCACGGCGCAGGCCCCTCCGCCAATCAGAGATCGCGGACTGTCGGCCATGCTGTCGCCTTTTTCTCCGGTAGTCACAAAGAAATAAAGGAGAAAATTCCAGGAGCAAAGAATTCATCCAAACGCAAACGGATTTGCTGGTGACCTTTCTCTGACGGAAAGTTCATTCCAAGAAAATTTGCTCCATGTTGGGGGAGCACGCTTGGTATTAATAACTGAGGAAGGAGCATTCATTGCGTGCTAGGCGAAGCAATAAATGGGTAGGGGTAGCGGGTACCAGGAAAACTTGGTTTAAAGCAATACATCTCCACCCAGAAAAATAGTTTGTTGATTCAAGTGCAAGCTGACACAAGATGAAATTCACTATTGTAACAAGGCAGTTTTGTCTTTGGAATAAGATTTTTCTCTTATTCGAAAGAAAATATCAGTTTGTTTCAAGAGCAAATTTGATCTTGTGACAGCGTTTGCTTGAAACAAGGAAAAATTTAATTGAAACAGGAAACAATCTTTCTGGGTGTTTGTTACAATTTCACCACAGTGAATATAACTATTATAAACTAGGCGAAAACATAGAAGGAATGTAGCCGCATAAAATCGTGCATTCTATGAAATAAGTTTCTGCAATTTTGTTCTAAAAACTGCGGGGCACTTTTAGCCAAACGAAAACGACGAAAACTTACACCCCGGTTTTGTACATACTACGTATCGGTCGCACGCGTGGCGAGGCCAAAATTGAATGCGGCTTTTGTCATGCATCACTATTGCAAATGAGTTTGAGTCAGCGTATCTCTGAGCCCCAGCAAGTCCGCAATTAAATCAGCTTTTTAATTCAAATCACCTTTCGAAAACAACACGATCCGTGTCCTTGCGCGCGCCGCCATTTTCTCCGGGTCGTGTTGCCCCGAGTGGCGCAACGCGCAGCGTCACGTTATAGTTTGCGCCACCGTGTGGTGCAACGTCGTCTACATCAGCTTCAACCTTTGCTAACAAAGGTGATGGCATGTTGGCCAACAGTGTACTAGGTGGGGTGAAGCATCTTACTTGTCTGTCATATCACGGTTAGATGTAAATATCCAAGAAGGTGTTGCGATCGAATTCAATTTCTGTGTAGATAATAATTGTTTCCCACGAACTTCATTTGTTTCAGTCTCACTTGCGATAGTGCGACAATATTGAAGTGTGAGGAATGCTGGGTAATACGCAATGTTTTGTGGGGCAGAAGCAGAATTACTTTTATTCATTGAGAATGCAGCAATATTTTAGAGAGCTTTATTTGCAGTGAAATACTATCGTTACAACTTCGATGCATACCATTTCATGAGCACAAAATGTTGTTCATCTACATGGTGCCCACATACTCCGGACAATACCCCGCACAATTTCTTAGTTATACTGTGACTGCGCCGCACGCAGACGTGAGGATGGGCTTGCCGAGCGTCTCGCGTCTCTTACAATTGCTGATCAATATGGCCCCATGCGAGTAGGCAAACGCGTCCACACCACACCTCACCACTCACTGCATGTGGTACAGTATACCTACGAAACTGTCCGGGAGCTGTGGGCCACCCTGTGTCAAGACAAAATACCAGTTCAGTTAGTAGTCCTACTACGTCGGTTTATGCACTCTAAACACAGTGGTCGGCTTGCTTGCCAAAATTTTAGTATTCTTATTACTGAGGAAAATATTATTTTCCAAGCAACGATGCCAGAAATTAGTTGTCTCTACGAATAAGCCACATTTGGCATTCGAAGAGAAATGCCAAAGTTTGGCGAGAAAGGTGCCAAGGTGTTTGCAGTTGCAGTTTTAGAAAGGCAACAGTAATATTACATCCAAGTCTTAGGATCACGTAATTTTAACTATTAGCTCAGATAAAATAATTACGAAGTAATTTTTAAATCAAATTTTCCAAATTTTCACGTTGGTACTTCCCTGAGGAAACGATGTTAAGATTTTATCGAAAATATTGGTATTTGACTCGAAAGGACTAAAAGAAGGGATTAAGTTGAAGCAAAATTTGGCATGTAGATACAAAGCTAATGATTTTGCATTAAAGCGGTTAAAGACTTTGACAGTATCTGTTTCGCGCAAGACTTTCAGGTACATGTGATGCTGCACGCTAAGCTCCAACCGAGCTATTTTTCTTTTAGCCTGTCCATGAGATGGGCGCGATGCAAAGTGCAGAGAAGAGGGATCCAATCAGGACCTCTTAACGCGTCGAAATATGTTTTACGACATAAATCTGTCTCGCGACTGGCTTCAATTGATTCGATTTCCTTCCGTAATTGCTGTTCTCCCGGGTCACCAGGGGTCAGTACCCCCTCTCGCATTCCTCGGCCACCTCCCCTCCAGCAGCAGAGTGGGGCCGCGTCCGAAGCAGGGCGAGCGAGTCCCTCCCTCTGTCGCCCCCCGAATGGGACCCCCGGTGCAACTTCCTGACGCAGCCCGGTATAAAAACACCCACCCGGAACCGAACCCCGCTCCGCACCACCCCTCCCGGGCCCGGCCGGTCCCTCCCCTCCATTCACGGTCCCCCTCCTGACTTCTTAGGCCCCTCCTTTTCGCCACCCACGGCCCCAACACACCTACGACCCCGGCTGGCCGGCGGGCCCCTCCGACCAGCCCCACCACCTGTTTGCGCCGTTTTGGTAAGACGGGAGCAACATCCCAAGCCAGGACAAAAATTTTCCTCGTGCGGCCCGAGCACACTGGAAAAGAAATTAGCGACGTGACAGTCGAACGTGGTCCACCGAGGCAAAGGAAACGGAATCTTAAGGCCACTTACGATCCGAGCCAGGTTACCGTGGTATGTGACCGGCAAAGTACTCACTAACAGACAAATTTTCTTTCAACCATTCCTTTCAATGTAATTTTTGTGTCATGGAGAATAGAAAAAGACCGCCTGACTAATGTTTTAAAAAAGTAGCGGTTAGTTATCCCCAAGCAGTGACTTTACTTGTGTTTTCCCTCCAAATAGGCGAGACTTCACTTGAGCCGCCGCGACAAGTTCCGTTCCTTTCGGTTTGCTCTCTCGCCCGCTTGCTTGTCACCTGCAAAGCAAACTCGGGAGTCTGTTTGCCGTGTCCGTCGGGCAAATATTGAACCGGCCAAGTGCGAGCGCCAACAAACTGAGGAAATGAAGCGCACTTCACGTTGCGTTTTCGTCTTCAAATGCCTCATACATTAAGATTCCAGTGTGACACAAGCAAAACATAGGGAGCTACAAGACTCAGATGCAACAGGGAAAACAGTTACTTTTAAATAGTGTGGCGAGCGTTCGGAAGAAAACTAGGGCTGGGTAGAAGGCGTGCCCTTTCCTCGGTGAATAACAACATCACAAGCATTATGACGTGTGAGATATCGCCCTCTGTTCGTACGAGATTTGTCTAAGTAGTACGCAAGGGCCATAGCTAGGGCAGGGGGTATGTCCCTAGCCCCCTCCCCTTCTCTCTCTCTCTCCGGCACCACTTGGGTGGCAGACAATGTCAGCCTGGCCCAGCCTGCCTGCCCGGGTAGGGCACCGCTTCAGATCGTAAATTTTGGAGAGGACTCCTCCAGGTCGCTCCGGGAGGGGCGCAGGAGGGAGGAGGACACCGCGGCGGAACTCCAGTCACTTATCGACGAGTAAATTTGGGCCTTAGACGACGCGGCACACGCGTGTGTATGTGTGAAAATGAGCCCCAGCGTGTTGGTGTAATCCCCTTAACGCTGATACGGTGACGGAGCAAGTGCCGGGCTCGGACTACATAAAGCACAGAGACAGCGGGGCTTAAGGTGACGGAGGCGCCCTGCCTGCTATTCAATAACGATGGACCAAAGAGCTCTTTCCCTCTTATCTCGTGCGAGATGCAATCACCACTTTTCTTTCTATGGTTTGCCGTCCCTTAATAAGTTTTAGTTTCCTGCAAGTCTATGTGTTGGTATTAGTTTTAGGCGCCGGTCCCCAAGATTTGCTGTGCCTATGCAGCACCGCTAGCAAACGTGCGGGTGGGCTGACTTCCTACTACTATGCTACCGTAAGGCACCGTGGTCAGCGACGTCAACGAGAAACAACACAGATACGACTGTGGGGCAAACTGTACCTGCACGACATCTCACACGAGATAGTTTTGTGGGTGTTCTGGAACTCTGATACTTTTTCTCTCTTTTCGTTCCTTTTAATTTAATGTGAAAGCGGAGACAAGAATTAAGTGGGTCAATAGATTGGGACCGCCGTTCCGCAGCCTGGCGGAGCCGTACCCAGTAAACGTGTAGCGAGCGCACGTCACACAATTAGGGAGTTGGCAGCGCCAGCTGTGCTAATCGACTAAGTTCATCGGGGGCAGTTCATTGCCTCAATTACAGACGGATAAATAAGATAGATGGCCAGCGTCGGAGCATTGAGCGGCCGCTGAGTACAGCCATTGATGAGAAACTGCTGGAGTGCGTGTAAGCGACCAATACAAAGCCAGAGGCAAGGACAGAGGGACGCGCGGGGAGTCGGAGAGTGTCCACCCACGTCCCGCCAGCATCTGAGCAGAGAGATGAAATTTGGAAAAGGGTGGGGGGGGGGATCTTCTAGCAAGCATGTATCACGGGGCATATGACCGGAAACGTCTCTCCCTCTCTCTCTTCCCTCTCTCCCTGCTCCCGCCTCCGTAGAGCCCCGCGCCCTTTCTCCTCCTCCTCCTCCTCCTCCTCCTCCTCCTCCTCCTCCCGTTCCCCACCTACCTCGCTCTATCGTTTCTCAATGGGAGTGGACACTCCGTGTCATACTATTGACCACACCTGAGGCCCTTCGGTCCGCTCCGGTCCGGGCCGGGCCGCAACTGCCCGGCCCGGCGCGCGGAGATACGGCGGTCCGCCCCGCCGGCGGCACGCGCGCCAGGAAATGTATGCGTGCGTGTCGTAATATCCTGCGTCGATCAACGGGATTTTCGAAGCGAAGGGTGGCCGATGGATTTGTCCCCCGACCGTGTGGCCGGCCAGGCCCGGCCCGGCAGGATACACCCGGGCGGGCTGGCCGGGCGCAGCAGCCTCGCGGTGCCTCTAATCTTGTGCTGCAGCGGCGCGTCTCTCCGGGGCGACAAGAGCAGCGAGTCTGTCCAGAAAATGACATGGTAAACGGACATAAATCCGTCAATCGATACAATCTCGAGGCAAAACGTGCTCTCTCTCTCTCTCTCTCTCTCTCTCTCTCTCTCTCTCTCTCTCTCTCTCTCTGATGTGCGCCTCATCAGATGGTCCATGCTGCTGTTGCGACGCGGAAAGGTGGAGAACGCAGAGGCTCGCTCTGAATTAGTCCCGCGCGCACGTCCGTCAGGCTGTCCGGCGGCCGCCTACCTTCCCGTCATTAGCACGGCGATAATAAGTACCTTTCATATGACAGGAATCGCACCTCGTCATACGGAGCGCGGTTTGCGCGGAAAATACTCTCTTACTGCGCCACGGGTGTAGAGTATGTGAGTATGAAGGGCTACCGGGAGCACCGCCAGTGGATGTAACAGTAACAGGGTGGGTGATCAGCGTCTGGTTATACCGGGTTGAGGCGTGCTGACGGGTTGCATACTCGCACGGGGCCATAACGCGTCATGGTGAGTGACGGTAGCGGACGGTAGGCAAGCCCGCTCGCACGCCTGGGTCTGGAAAACTGTGACCAGGAAAAAGGACGGCACAGATCACCCCCCCTCCATGTAGGGTGCCGTGCAACGGACGACATATCGCAAGTCTCGTCTCATAGTGTTCGACTGGCAAGCAGCAGCCGCTGCAGTCGTACAGCTGTTCATCGCAACTGTGCCTCTCGCGCGATGCAAAACGGTCCTGTTGTTGTGAGACGCGCTCCTCAGGTGGGCGCCCCTACGACGCTTTTGCTGCAACTTAATGAACCCCCTCTTCTCCGTGACCCTCCCCTTCCCCCCGGCTCCGTACCTCTCCCCGACGACGGCTGGCTTCCCATCCCCCCTCCCGGGTTCCATGTGTGTGGTACTTCCCCTGGCGCGCTGTCGCTTCCTACACTCAAAACCTACGCGTTTTCGTGTAACACTCTCTTTCTCTGTGTCTCTCTCTCTCTCTCTCTCTCTCTCTCTCTCTCTCTCTCTCTCTCTCTCTCCCCTCCCTCTTCTCTGCCTCTGTCTCTGCCTGTATCTCTCCCAGCCTCTCCCCCCCAGTGCCCCTGACCCTCCCCTCCTTCCACGACAAATCCTTATTCGGCTCCCTCTGCGGAGGTTCATTCAGTACAGCCGAGGCCACGTTTGAATCGACACACTCTTTCTCCCCCCCCCCCCCTCTGCATGAACGGAACGCAGCAGCGTTCTCCCATTGTCACACACTAACTACACGCCCAATTCGTGTTCGCATGCACACGCTTTGCTTGTACGAGCTGCGCATGCGCGCTCTCCTGCACGCGGTGTGCATGTGGTGAGTGTGTGTGTGGCCTCGCATGTCACGTGACGCGCCTGGAGACACGCGAAGGGGTGGCTTTGCAGTCCCACACGGTCAGCTCGGCTCTTGGCGGGAAATATAGTGCCGACTGCAAATTGAAATCCATTCCAGGCGAGCAGGGCTCCACAGTCTGACAAAGTAAACCAGACGGCTAAAAACGTATAACATTTGTTACAATAATAACTATCCCGAAGGATAAATAAGTATGGTGTTAAAAAACACTCACACACACAAAAGTCGAGTGGAGATGTGGCTTGTCCCTGTAGTGGACACAAACATGAATCAAACCTGTGCGGTGTATGGTAAATTCGTTGGACGTATCTCTCTCTCTCTCTCTCTCTCTCTCTCTCTCTCTCTCTCTCTCTCTCGAATGCGCATGTCGGGGGAAACATCACCGCCTGATTTCCATTGAGGCACGGCGGCGGCCGGAGAGCATAGGCCACATCGAGGACCTCCCAGGGCGCCATGTTTTCCCCGATTGAAACTTATTGGCGTGTACAGGGTCTCGTATTATGAGCTTCTTTCCAAGTTATGGCGTCGAGGCGGCAACATGACGTCTGCCGTGTTCCTGATCACGGATTGAGGTACAGACCGGAACAACAACCGGCATTCCTCCACGGGGCCGCTATAAAAGGGGCTCTTCCCCGCGGCGTGCGGGGCGGGGTGGGGCGGGGTGGATGTTGGGCCGTGGGTGATAAGGCGGTGAATGTAGAGCACTCCAGAGGTATAGGGTCCATTGGGTCCACGCACCAAGGCAAGGCCATAGGTATGCTAACCACAGCACAGGCTGGATGCATGAGGGTCCACGAAACCATGGCAGACGGTTAGGTAGGATAACCAAGACACAGCTTACACAGATGTACTTTCCTCTTCTTTAGGCATTTCAACTTGTCAGCGACGATCGGCACACTCTTGCATGCGATATAGTAAAGTGTTATGACAGAAGCACCCCAAAAAACGTGTTCTTGCATTAGGCGAGCTGTTCTGAACTGTCTTCAGCACTTAATAAAAGACCAATTTCGACTCAAACCAAGAACGTTCAATCTTGAATCAAGAACATTTACTTATTTTCAGTGCAAATCAGGCACTTACCTGTACAAATTGTAGAAAATACCATGTACACATTATTCTTGAGACAGTCAAGTCTATTTTGCACTCGATTCAAGCATAAAAAGCTTGATGCAACGACAGGCTTTTCTGGAGATAGAATTGCTTACATTAGACGAAGCATTTTTAATCAACGCGCAAGTTGTTTTTTTTTTTCAATTTTAGGGCATACATAAGAAAAGTATTAAAGCCATAAGTATCACCTGAGGAGGTACGACAAGCGTTCCCTTCACGAGTACCCTCGCGTTCAGTTACCAGTACCGCACTGTTCTGAGGGGCCGACGCCAGCCCCCCGGCCACGCGTCTGTCTCGGCCGGCACGAGCCGCAACCGCCCAATTTCTTTCTCGTGCGTTTAGGCGGATCGATTAAAGGCAGAAGCAGAATGCCCGATAAATCATGCGCTCTTCATCAGGAGCAAGCGGCTGGGCCCGGCAGCCCCGCGCCGCGGGCAGCCATCGGGTACGTCACCATCAATTTGACGCGATGGACTAATCCTGCGAGCGGAGCGGTGCGGTGCGGGAAAGCCGAGCAGTTCGGGCCGTGATGTATGCAAGAGCGGAGGGACCGACCGAAAGGAGGAAATGCCGACGGTAAAAAACAAATCAGGGCCCCACCCGAAGCGCCCCTGCAGACAAGCAGCGACGGCGGCGGCGAAGCACTGACGAGGGATCGTTCAGATACTGTGCACCCTAGGAAGGGGGTACAATTATTACACCCAGTAAAATGACCGCCAGTTTATATTCGGCCTTAAACCATCATTTTAAAATCGAAAACAAGCTGTGGATCATTTTTTGATTTTTCTGAAAAAATGCCTTTTTTAGTCATTTCTGGAGAAAATGGATTTCCCCAATAGATACAAATATGAAATTGGGCACGAATTTTCATTGCCAATCGTTTTGTATACGGTCACCCTACAAAACCCCCAAGGCGGAACAAAATCGGGGACTAACACTTAAAGATGAGTTCCTTTGTGAGTGTTGCACATGGGCGTGCTGCATGCAACACACGGGCTTAAAAAGTTGGTTCAAAAGGAGAAATGCTGGAAAAATGTATGCGACGACTAAGCTGAGGTCGTCAAATCGTCATGCAAGTGCCCTAATGCACAGCGCGCGCTCTGCCGAGTGCAAAAATAATCCACTCCCGTTTAATGGACCGTCTCAATCGCCACTTCTGTATTCCATTCCCCCCGCGGCCCAGCCCGGCCCAGTCCGGCAGGGTCCGAGATTGAGAGAGCAGTCCTGCGCAGTAGTTTGACGCGGACGCTAAAAGATATTCTCATGAGACGTTGAGTGGCTATATCGGAAAATGCAGCCGTAGCCGCGCGCGCTGCTGCCGGACCCGGCAGGCTCGTATGCGCAGGGCGGGGACGGGAGCGGCTCGGCCGCCTAGCGGAGCCCCTGCAGGCTCCCGGGCACCATCCCGGGCAGACTTTCGATTAGTTCGGTCGATACGCAAAGGGCCGGCCGGGGCTGTTTAATTGAGTTACCGTGTGTGTCATATCCGATTCAGATTCATGACGAGCTGGGGCCCCGAGCGGCGGCGGCGGCAGCAGCAGCGCATCTAGTTACGGTAATTCACATGTGAGCCGCTCTATATTATAATCCAGGGGATTAAGTTATCGTCGAGGAAGAGAAATGTCTCAGTTTTCTGCCGTGAGGCGCGGCCTCCCTGCTGGAGGCGAAATTGGCACGTCGGCGTCGTCGGTGCGACCAAGAGCCGTATCATTTGGGGAAGGCGATAACGGTGTAGTACAACGAGTAAGGATAGACCGTGCCTGGCGGGAGGAGGAGGAGGCCGTCGCAGTGTCGGGGTGCCGCTCAAACACTAAGAGGGCAGCGCTGCGCTTTGCGAGAAAACAAACGGAACGTCCACCTGGTTGCTTACTTTGTTTTCTCCCGCGCGCCGAGATTACCGAATTAGACGGGTGGGCATTCTCAGAAAACGTGCTTATTTTATTGTTAAGGGGCATTTCGTGCGACATTTGGCAACATGATGGTTCTAGGCTCTCAAGACCCCGCTGAATCCGAATCCGGATGTTGCCAAGCCGAATTTTGCCTCCTAAGGTCATAAATCCAAGATGGCGGCCAAAACAAGGGCTTAAATGACGATTTTCTTCAAGTGTTTCGATATTAGCCGGAGACGTGTCGTTTCCTACGTTTTTGGGGTCGCTGAACACGAATATAAGCACCGGAAGTCAATTCGGTTACCGGAAGTACCGCAATTCAAGATGGCGGCCATCCGAAGCCTAAATACAAAACCTATACTAGTTTGTGCATTGGCAAGTGTGGAGTATTGGCTTATACGTTTTTGGGGTCGCTGAACACGAATTTAAGCACCGGAAGTCGATTCGGTTACCGGAAGTACCGTAATTCAAGATGGCGGCCATTCGGGGCCTAAATACAAAACCTATAAAAGTTTGTGCATGGGCAAGTGCGGGGTATCGGCGCATACGTTTTTCTCGTCGACTAATCCGAAAATGAGCACCAGAAACCGGTCCAGCAACCGGAAGTCCGAAATACAAGGTGGCTATGCCCGTTAGGGCCTAAATAACGCACTCAAAAAAATTGCCGCATAACGGCGTGCGCGGCATGGTCACACATGTTCTCGAGGTCGCTGAACACGAATATGGGTACAGAATGGTGATTAAATACGTGTCAACACAGGTTCACACTGTTAAAGTCTTACGAAGAAAAATGCCAAATTCTTTGTAATACGAAGGATTTGGACGCTTCGTAAGGAGAAAATCCTTCGTAGGTACGAAGCATTTGGCATTTTGCTTCGTAAGACTTTAACTGTGCAATGAAATATACTGCTGCAAAACAATTAAAAGTTGGGAGTAAGACAGTAGAAGAGGTCACGCAAATATTTTACATAAATACTCCATCTGCATTGTTCTGATTTGTGCACTCTCCCCGGCATTTGCACAGCTTAGTACAGACTTCATTTTCACG
>NW_026267211.1:577792-579211 GCF_000697945.3 Frankliniella occidentalis | reverse complement strand
ACACACACACACACACACACACACACACACACACACACACACACACAGAGTCATTGGCGGGACGACTTGACAGGGCAAGGTTTTGGTACCGCCCTGGACCGCAGGGGACAACACGTATCACACCAAACAAGAGCAAAACGGGACCGTGGCGGGTCGGGTCGGGCCGGGCCGACAGGGAGGTGTGAAGACAAGTACTGGGGCGATACCCAAGAGATATGAGACAAAACCACTCGATACAGAATTAAAGCACAGCATGATCGGATACAAAACGAAAAGCTGCAACACGACACGGTCGTGCATTGCCGTCCCCAAGTAGGATATGTAACATCCGCACCACCGATCGAGGGTAGAGGGGGTCGCGGAGAGGGGAGGGAATCGATCGATCGAAACCACAGGACGCAGATACCAAAGCCGAACTGAACCAGTTCAGGCAATTTACTTTTTGTCTTACACCTGATTGCCCATTATTTTCATTATTTAGTTTTTCTTGGGGGAAGGAAACCAAATCCACACTTTCCTCTGTTTCGTCTTCCCTCTCTCTCGCTCTTTGACGTATGGTCACGCCCAGAGTCCGGAGTCCAGTACTTACGAGGCACGCGCCCGGGCCCAGCCCAGGTATCCTGCTGGACTCTCTACCTTTTCCTTTTATACTCTTTCTTTTTGTATTTATTATTTCGCACCAACAGCCGCGCTGGAATTATATCCCAGAGAGACGCGTGATGACAACCCGTAATATGTACCGGGCGGCTCCCGCCAGTCGCGCAAGCCCGACCAACACGCCCATCCCAGTTTCTATCCTCGCAGGTGAAACAGTCGCAAAAATGCTTCATGATGTGTGAAAAAATAATTTGTAACGCTCGTTAAAGCCAGTTCAGCAGCAAAAGGTGTCACCAAAGGAATCATCCGAAAATACGACCTGCATTTACCGTAACGAAGCTGCCAAGTTCAGCCAATGCAAGCTCTCATAGCACCTGATACGTAGGCAAACTTTAGCCTGCAGTGCACGCGTGTACTGCGGGGTGGCCTATCCTGACTCTCGCAGGCGGCGAGCTTCCGCAATTTGACGAATGAATCTACTTTCTGGATCCTAAAGACAATGTGGATGGTCAGGAAAATGTGGCACCTAGCCGCGAGCAAACAGGTGCCGATGGGCCCCACCCCACGCACACACACACAGACACGCACATACAAACACTCATGAACACACACACACACGCGCGCGCGCGCGCCTCATATAAATAGGACGGGCCGAGGAAAATGTTTAATATTAGAAAGTACTCATTTTGATTCATTGCCGGTGTACCTGGCGCGCCGGCCGGGCCCCTCTCCCGACCTCATCCAACGGAGCGCCGCAGAGTGCTTCCCCAATTATTATTATTAAGTCCTCTAGCTGCGAAACTGAGCCAAACTCGTTGCGAC
>NW_026267211.1:568797-576621 GCF_000697945.3 Frankliniella occidentalis | reverse complement strand
GGGAGGGGTGGCAGAAGGGGGCAGACGGCGAGGCTTAACGCGACGTGCGGTAGGGGTAGGTTCCGAGGTTCCCGGAAACAACACAATCAGGTCCGGGGCAAGCTTCTGGGGCTCAAAGACGCCAAAGGAAGCTAAGGGCGAGGGATAGGGTGGCCACACGGCCGCTCTACCTAAATCGATATAACACGCGCGTGCGTCAGCAGAGCGCCTCCGTGTAGTTACGGCACGCTAAAAGGGGGACGCCCATTGTTTCTTTGTTGTTTTTCTTAGGTTTGCTTGTGCGTGCTTAATTTCTGTTTGCACTGTTATACTGTCCAGCGACTAAATAAAATCAGATAGATCTGGATGAATCCAGTTCCCCGTTGAACTACTTTTTTGCAGAGATTCAAATTATTTTAAAGTAGTTTTACATTAACAAGTTCGTTCTCTTCAAAACTTCGCAAAGTCAAAGTAAAAAATAATATAGAGGGGCGTGTTTTCCGTTTCTCTGCGCGTTAAATGACCCCAGCAGGCAGAATCCAGCCCAGGTAGCGAGTAGTGCGAACTCGCGATGATGATATCAATATCGCCTCATTAGCCATACGCCAGTCAAGTCTGGCAATTTGTACGTACGAAAGGTATAAATCTGAATGCGTCTCTCTCTGCGCCGCCACTCTGCGCCACGCCGCGCCACTCCCAAGGCCGGCGACGGCTGCCCCGCCCCGCGCACCGCCACGCGCACCGGACAGGGCGGGGCGGTAAGTACCTGGCAGTCGCCACACCACCGCCCTTAGCCGTATTTGCTTTTAGCGCCGCACAGGTGCAAGCCGGTGACACCCGCGGGCAGATGGAGCCGCTTAGTTAACGAGAAACGGGCAGCGTTTCCAAGGATCCATGGGCGAGTCAAAGAAACTGACATGCATTTGATGAAAAGTCGAATCATCATTAACGCTGTAGAAAAAACAATCTTGTTGTTTTTCTTTTGCAGTGGTGAAAGGTTTGTTTGTTCGAAGTTTGGAGTGATAACCTAGCTTGCATTGGTTGGCATCCCCCCCCCCCTCCGCCTTTCCTTTATATTATCACTACTTTCATCCGACTTATCACATTTATTGTGTGTGTGTGGTAACAGTCGTACGGTGGCGTGGCGCAGCGAGGCGGAGAGGGGCAAGGCATAGGGCGTGGCGGGGTGTTCAACGCAGAAATCACTCAATGGCCGAGTAAAATGTTGTAACGACGCTATCAGGTGAATGCGCAAGTGCTGCATCACGCCAACAGGCTGCGGGGCGTTGCAGCAGACGGCCCTCGGATTTATGACTCTCTTTGCAAACTTCGCCAACAATATTTATAAATTATTTGCTAATATTATTAGTATTAGCCACCTGTCGAAGGAGTAATGAATGATCTAAACGGCGGTAGCAGAGGAGTGCAACAAGAGGGGAAGGAAGAAAACTGCGAGATAGAATCTGAGGTGCTCGATATCAACCTCCCGAGCTGTTTGGCATGAAAATGGCCTATGTGATGTGCAAAGTAAAATGTCTCGCTATGTGATATAACGCACGGCGATAATCCCAATCTCTCCGAGGTCAAGGCTTTTAAGTATTTTTGTCTCAGATTCCATTCCACATTACTACAACTACTACTACAAGCAAATCGTGTTGCACCATAGTGACCAGAGTTTAATTTCTTCTGAGGATGAGAGTAATTTCTAAGGCAGAAGAGGAGTCCCGGATTCAGTGAACGAGAGTGATGGTAAAGTCATCCCAGCTCAGTGGAGCTTTAATAAAATCCACAAAGTGAAAGCATGTGTCAGAAAATAAATTATCAGCTGATAAACCCACCAAAAACGGTTGGTTTATGGTTACGGCAAAAATCCGGCAACATCAAATAATATCACCGCAAGCCTTCTGATCCCTTTCGAGTAAAGCGATCATTTCACAAGATTAGGCGGCGCTCGTGGGTTATCGGGGCTGCTTTCTCCGATGAAGCCTTATCGACAAACACATTTCGTGTTATTCTCACAATTACATCAGATGATTGCCCCTTCCCTCGCTCCGCTGAGTGGCAATGTCAATATCAGCGAGAAGCCCCACCGCCACCCAGAGGGCATCTCGGGGGCGCTGAGCAGCGGGGCCGCAGAGCCACCCGCAACCCCAGGCTCTCTGCGGGCCGGCTTGTAGATCAACACGAGCTGCGTTTACATAAGTCATTTTCAGTGCGAGTTCAAAAGCCGTCCGGCTGGAAGCACGCCAAGTACAGCGGCTGTGGCAGCGGCTGTGGCGGCGGCTGTGGCGGCGGCTGCGGCGGCGGCGGCGTCCTGGCCAGGTGATTTCAAATGTCGTGTACGGAGCTGACAAGTCCGCCTCGGCTTTGAGGCGGTAAAAAGCAAACATTTTCGTGATGATATTCACAAGCGTACACGGTGGTGCGTGCCCGCGCATCAGTCAGTCAGCGCCGCGCGCAATTTCACGCCGGACAACGCTGAACAGGCCGCACTAACCCTCCTCGCGCTCTGTCTGTCTTTCCCTCGTGTGAGCTGGCTGTCTTCTCTCTGTGCGGACTCGAGCCTTGGTTTGACGTCCATGCACAGAAGAATACACTCACCAAAAAATCTAAACTTTTAAACCTGAACAACCAAAATTTATCACTGTTCTCTATAGTGTACGACGTGTCAGGCGCGGTTCTATGGGGGGGGGGGGATTGCCTTCCCCCTCACGCCAAATCGACCCCTAGGGTAGATAGGCAGTTTGTCCTACAAAACATCTGAAGATAGGCAACCTACAGTAAATCTACCCCTCCTTTGGACGGATGACTTAAAACCGTGTGCATCTGGAGCTGATTCAAAAGAAACCTCTGATCGTGCGGTGTTGTGTCCGTCGCCCAGCCTCTCTCCACCCTCCACAATTATTATTGGAGACAGGCGATCCCCCTCCGCCGCCTCGCCGACACAAAGGGCCGTGTCGCCAAGACTCTCCGAGTCGGCTTCACACCTCGGCAGCGATGTCAGCTCATCAACTAAGCGGCGACGAGCCGGGGAAAGAAGGAATAACACTTGAATCTTAGCTCAAAGGCAAAGTATCGTGAAAAAAATAACCCCCTAATAAACCCTTAATACTGCATATCTGTTTTACAGGTTTTAATTTCATGTATACAAATAGTTATAACTATTTGTATTGTATTATACTGTATACAGTATACTGTATACAGTATAATGATTTACTCCCCCCACACCGCTTGAGATTTCACTATAATCTTAAGCGGCATGACATGCTGCGAATGTGTGTCGACAGTTTACCTGTAGAGCCACCTTTTGAGTAATACATGTGTCAACAGTGAGATGGCACAACAGAAAAGCAACACGTGTCGCCATATCGCGTGTGTCGCCAGAAAACGAAATAAGCCCTTATCAACAACTGGTGATGGTGATACCGACATGAATCTGGGGAAATGATATGTATCGGCTGTTTTTCAAGAGAAGTGGATACACATTTAGTATGCAACAGTTCCATGTCGATTCATGGTGGAAATGAGTTGAATGATTGAAGCTTATAGATGGGATCTATGAAAGGCACTTCAAAACTAATTTAAAATCTTGTACCCTTGGTCTCAACAAAATATGAGTTACTATTTTTAAAGTAGTGTTCCGTAACACTAACTTTACACCCGAAAATTTGCTTAGTTCTGTGCTATTGTATATTGTTAAGAAATTCTGTAGTATTACGTAAAGTGCTCCTAGTATTACTAAATGTTTTCCTTACGGTACTAGGAAGACGTTTCCCGGGTGGAAGAATAAGTAGTTGAACTACAGTCGGAACTACAGCTAATGAACTGCACTCCGGCTCTACTCTCGGAAATGTACTAAAAGTGTTCTCCATTACTATTCACGAACGAAGTAATAAGCATAGTCTGAAAGAGAGACCATTCTGTACTCTAAACTGTAGTTGCTCTCCAGTTGACCTGCAGTTTCGATACTAGAAGATAGGTTCAGTGTTGACTGCAGTTTTAACTGTGCCTGATACCGAGTTATACTATTCTTACGCACTACTGTTACATGAGTACTTGTGCTTGCAAGGCAAGCTTTAGTTAGAATGCACTTTAGGCAGAGTCCTTACTATGGTCACATATACAGTTTTATTTTGCTGTTGAAACTTTAGTTCAACTTACACAAATAATATGGTGGGCACTACATTCCTGTCAGTATACCTAGCTTAGGGAGGATGACAGATTTTGAGTGTAATCGTTTTACACATCAATTATATTCATTCTTGTACGTACAAACGTCCCTTTGCTTTTGCCCCAGCCCCTGCAAAGTGAACTTTCCTGTCACTAGGTTATTACCGTTTTCTTCCAACATGCTTGCATTCTTCCCCGTTTCTTCTTTACCGGGACGGTATATTAACAGCCACCGCACCGCATTGTAGAAACACTGAATTTTAACTGTAGTCAAACTGTAGTCAAACTGTACTGAAACCATCCGGCCCCTGGGCTGGGGCTCTCCGCATGACATTGAGTTCCTGCGGCACCAGAGCTATGGTGTCGCGCTGGCTTAGTGGTCAGCGTGCGAGGCTCCCAGCTCCAAGGTCCGAGGTTCAACTCCCGTCTGCATCCAGCTTCGCAGATCCAGCGTTCAAAAGGTACTGTGCACTTTATCATATAACTTGTAATATAAAAACTAGATAAAGGAAAGGGTCAGAGGGGGAAAAAAATGTTTTGAACCACATCTTGAACAGTGCATTTTGTTTGCATTTACCACTGAAGTTTATATAAAGTCAGATCCGAAGAACATTTGTAACTGAACTTCAGTTTTATCTGGAGACAGAGTACAGTTGAAACTACGCCAAACTGTGGGCGAACTAAGGTGTTGTCGAAATTGGTATAGTTAAACTGCAGTTTGTCTGCAGTGAACTACAGTTAGACTGCAGTTTAATTGTGTTTAACTGTGTTTAAACTGTAGTTGAACTGTGTCGAGCAACTGCATTTTGACTAGAATCCTTCACGAGTTTTGACCACAGTTTGAAATGCACAACGTTTACAACTGCAGTAAAGTGTGTTTAGAAATAAAATGCGTCCAAACTTCAGATTCCAACGAAGTTTAACTACTGAAGTCGCATATAGTTCGAACTACTAATTCTTCCACCCGGGTTAGTATTGCCACGACACGAAAGAGTTTTGTAATACTAAAGATTTTTTTGAAAATATACAATGCCGTACAATGCTCAAAACTTTTGCAGTTGCTAAACAAATTTCATTTTAAAAAGTTTATAGTTTCCAAAGCAAAATGCGTGCTTTTCTTGCGAGTACAAGTGTCCTTTTCGCGCGAAGAACAATAATTTGGGGCGATAACGAGCTTGAGAATCGCGAAGCGCAGCCGGCATACGTAACACTGCTGTTTATCTAAAACACGCCACGGCTGAACAGCCCGCCGACGCTCGCAGGCAAAATATAGGGGGAAAAATACATTTTATTCCGAGTTGGGGGAGGGGGGGGGTATCTTGTCTACTGTGAGCAATACTTTCATAAACTGTAACGGAATTTGAGGGAAGAAAGCGCTCGTGATAAAAGACGGCATCTTCTGTAAAAAAGATAGTCACAGTGTTGTGCTAACCATAGAGTTTGCCATAGTTTCTGATTGTCATGAAAATTAATAAACCCTCATCCGTTTGTCAGTCGGTGGGTCCAGCGGGCGGGCGGTGGTTCAAACACCGGGGCCGCCGCGCTGCGTGTCGCGGTAACGACGCCAGCCCGCATGAAGGGGCGGGGCGGGGCGGGGCCACGGGACTCATTGCGGCAGCCGCAAAGGAAATGTGTGGTTAGGCTCTTTGCTGTAATCCGAGGAGGCCGCCAGCGACAAATCAAGTGCACCGAGAGGAGGGCGGGCGATTGTGTGAGACTTCCTCGAGACACCAAGAGTGTGAGGTGATTGTGTGTACCCTTGAGCGATTATAAAACGCCTGCTACTTCGAAATTTTTATTTCCGCCCGACCTTCTCGTGAGGAGAAGAATCAGCTGCATGCTACTGCCGGGCAGACGGTTTGGGAGCGTCGGGTAGCGCCTCCGGCCACCGCAGCAGCAGCGTCACTTTTAATACGGTCTACAGTATACTACACCCCAGCTCTCTCCCCGCGGCGTACTGTTCAGGTGATTGTCGTTTCGTAATCTAGGCCGTTGTCGAGTTCAAGCTGAGGCACACGGCTAATTGCTCACACGTTCGCCATACGTACGGCTGGAATGGGAAAGGCAATATCATCCCGACTACTTTTCACACTTTTGACTGCCGGCCGCGAGGGCCGGTAATGGGGCGTCCCTGTTTGTTTTTTCCTTGCGCTTCCGGGCACGCACCATGAGGGACAGATTTAATTTGGATCCGTGTTCCTGGAGCGGGGCTGCTGCGCCCGGGCTGCCATTGCGAGCCGGGGCAGCCGTCAGTAGCCCGTTGTGTAAGTGTGTTTGTACAGAATAAAGCACAGGAGCCCGGCGCCACAACCAAATATTTAAAAAAAATAAAAATAAAATAAGAATTTGTATGTGTAAGTTAATGATGGAAATGCATTTTGTCCAGTCACATTATGATTTTACAAAATCTGTAAAAGTGAGAAAATTCGATGAAAAGGTTGGAGTATAGAGCCGCTAGGTAACCGCTGGCTGCTCCGCCCTTGTTTACCGTTTAGAGAGGGTCCCCCGCGGTCCCCTGGCGCCACTGCGCGCCTGGGCCGCTGGGGATAGGATTTCCGAGTGTCATGGGGGCCAGACATGTAAACGACCCAGGCTAAAAAAACCATGGGGACGACCGTGGTAAAATTTTCACCATGGTGCTCCATGGTTATCCATGGTGTGCACTTCAGATTTATGATGGTATTATGGTCATGGTGAAACCATGGGGACCAATCCACATAGAAACCATGGTTAAAGATTGCGGAGATTATGGTTGACATGGTGTTACCATGGTCCACTACGTGCCTCTTGTGCATCGAGATAACCATGGTATTGTAATAACCATGGTCTTTTGTAATAACCATGGTCTTTTGTATTAACCATGGTCTTATAATAACCATGGTATTTTGTAATAACCATGGTCTTGTAATGACCATGGTCTTGAAATAACCATGGTTTGTTTGCATGGCATGATTACCATGGAATGATTACCCATGGGATTACCTACCATGGTATGATTACCCATGGGATTACCTACCATGGTATGATTATACCATGGTATGATTACCATGGTATTGTTACCATGGTATGATAACTATAGTGTTTGTCACCATAGTATTATGGCCATGGTAAAACCATGGTGGATGATTAACATCGCATCATGGTAAATTGCACACTTAAACACATCGGCATTTGTTTATGAAGGAGCCCCCAACGAACCATCTGGACTAAAAATAAACATCAAATATAATTTTGGGGGCCCAGAAATCATCTGCATACTACTTGTTTGCTTTCGATGCCGTGACAGTTCCCGGATGTGAATGGATATAAATGTGTCCTAACCTGACCACGTTTGATGCAATACTGGAGGCTACAATGAAAATGGTAGCTCTATGGATGGGGAGGTGGGTGACATAGGGAGCATTGATTTCTTTTTCAGAAAAAACTCAAAATTAAGAAAAAGCATATTGTCTGAGGTCTATACTTTTAACCATTCAAAAGTTATATATACACCAACGATTCTTCTTGCTAAGCTCATTAAAAAATGTTTCCTGCGCACCAATTTTGCTCCGACAAAGTTGGGTGTAAATAATTCTTAATCAGAAAGGAAAGAGCTAGAGTTCAGACAGAACAGATTTTAATATTTGTGTTTTATTTTATTTTTTGATATGGACATTGATTTACAATACTTGAAAA
>NW_026267211.1:564464-568747 GCF_000697945.3 Frankliniella occidentalis | reverse complement strand
TTGTATTAAATTGTTATATTCTTGAGCGTTAAATAACCATTTAACAAAAGATGACATTCCGTACTATTGCTTACAACTTCAAAAATGTGGAGCCGGAATGGTGAATGAAAAGAGTTCGCAATATTGAGTATGTGGGCGTTAAAAAAGTAAACATGTGTGGGTGAAAGCGTGTGTGAAAGTAAGTGTGGTAGTGCTTAGTAGTGTGAGTGATGTGGGAGCGAGCGCGCTCGCGCGTGTGTGTGTGTGTGTCAATTAGTGTGAATGGGACCTTTACATATGGTTGATTTGGCACGTACGCGACAGTGACGTCACCCTCTTTGGTTCATTGGGCGCACTTGGGCTCCTTTCACGTTCCTTATACTTACGTGATTGTAAAATTTCTTTATTGAGAACTTCTAAACCATGCCCCCTCTTCTATGCGGGTAGCATCGAGTCCCGTAAAAAATCATCGATTGTCTGCTAACAAATCATACCAAAGCAACGTGTATAAAGGTTTATTATGGAAGGCACTTTGAACTCAGTCATTCAAGTTCCACAAATTGAGTTACCAAATGAGCGTTAGTACCGATGGAGTACAAAGTGTTGTGTGGTTCGTTCATCCCCTGGGTTTCAAAAGTCGGTTCTAGTTTGGTCGCGGGCAAAGCCATTATCATAGCCACGATCTTAATATTCTTTTCGCAAGCTCATCACGAAAGGTGCGACCCAAAAAAGGCGACTCAGTTGTGATTCTGGTTCTGCCGTGAATTAGAACCGGTATTGGACTGATTTGGGTTGGAACCCTGGTTCTTCTATGCGACTGGAGAACCTGATCTCATAATCGTTTTGTATTTATTTGTTTTTGTCCACGTCAGAAACTTAATGCGAAAGTATCAAAGCGAGACCCGGGTTAGTTTTATGTGTCTAGTTCTGTTCAGATAAATCGTATTTAGTGGTGCTTGCCACTTTAAACAACAGCGTACAAATTCTTTAGGCCTAATACAGAATCAATTAATTTGTGTACATATTAGATAGTTCACTAAAATTTCTCAAAAACCCAACTGTGTACATATAATATATGTATATTTAACTGTTACATTTTCACGTTAACTTATGTTTGTTTAGGGAACGCCTCCCTGCTTACTAGTTTTCAAGCCTGCAGAAAGTCTCCTTAGGGACGTGCAATTTCGTTTGGACTTCATAGTGTTGGAGAATCCATTTATAGATTTTATTTCATGTTGGTTCTTTTATTATTATTTTCCTTGCAGTATTTGGACATGGCCTCTAAAAATCCCGTTGTAGTATTTAGTACATTCTCTCTAAGCGCCATCCCAAGAGGAGGCTAATCGAGTCATTACCGAAGCGCAAAGCGCGATATTTTGGTAGCGTTCAGCGAGCAATATACCCTGCAAGGAGTTATATTTGTAGTCAAGACGTGATAATGTGATATTAATAGATTGCTCTTAGGCCGTGTCCAATCAGTATTGCAGGAAGGTTTCACCTTCTGTATCTCTCTCAACCGGCAAGTAGTCAAAACATTCTTTCAGTTGCCATGTCATTTAGCGAATGTTTTGTACTTTATTTATTGTCTATTTAAGACCAAACATAGTTTAATGTTTTGTAATTGTGTAATGTTGAGCGTTATAATTTAATTACACAATTGAAACGAACACATTTGGTTTTACTATATCTATCCCTTTCACCTTCTTTTATGACATTCTCAGTAATTGTATCCGTATATCATGTAATTAATCTATATGGCATTCAATGCCTTCACTTGATGTTTTTGATGCACGATTTATGTAAAACCATATGCGGTCTTTTAAGGGCATAATTAAATTATGTTTCAACCTTACTATGTATCAGTCAAAGCGGTGGCTTGAATTGGTGGTGTCGCTGACAAGAGCAGTAAGAAAAGAAATGTAATCTCGGCAAAATACTTGCAAAACAACCGGTAGATTTTCTTACTGTGAAAAACATAAAAGAGAGCATCTTTTCAGCCACCACCAAAACAACCCGACTCTGCTCAAAATTTTGTAGAGATTCTTACTAGACTCTAGATAGGAAAGATCATGTGTGAGGCTGTTAAATATAGTGAATGTGATATTTCTGAGAATAAAGACAAATGAAACTGTTTCTTTCTTTTTGTATTCCTGTTGCTATAATATGTACCATAGGAAACCTTTAGTAGTTTAAAAAACTATACTGAAATCTCATACACATACGAAAACGTTTAATTGGTAGTCTATTTATTTGTACTATGCTATCTGTTTTTATTCTTCCCTGTTTCTATCATTGTCTTGTTGTAAAAGTTGATGTTCTAAAATAATATATGGCTGTAAACTGTGAAAAGTCTGTAACTATACTAATAAATTAAAACGAACCTTAAAAATATCTGAAACACGCGCCTCTGTAATTTCATTTTTCCTCTTCCCGGAGTCGTCAAAACCATTAGCCGCACATCCTAGCTCATCACGCCAAAATACCACGCTCTCGTGGCCGTGTCGGTCACCTGATTGGAACAATCACAGCTGCAACTAGGCTACAGCAGGCCGCGCTAGCTGCGCCAGGCCACGTCGCTTGGGGCCCCGCTTTACATAAACGCCCCCGTGCCGCCGCCATATTCAGACCTGGCGCTTTGGCGTGGTCAGCGAGCCGAGCCAAGACGGGGGAAAATATATAATTGCAAAAGCGGCGGCGGCAGAGCGGGAGAGGAAGACGGGGGCTCCTTTCGAATAACTAAACAAGTCCCTCTCAAAACAAGAAAGACACACTCGTGCTGATTTGCTTCCGGAGAGGGTCGCTAAATTATTATTGCTGTAACCCGGGGTGCCTCATGCGGCTGTGGTTTACTGCCACCGCTTTCTAGAACACGTCCGCCGCGCTCGCCCCACCCCGCCCCGCCCTACCTCGCCACTTTGGTCCACTTGGAGCCGCGCGTACCGGGGCCCACCCATCCCATTTTCGGAGAAGCCGCTTTCAGAGATCGACCAAAGGGGCTTTCGACATGCAAAAACAAATTCTAGCAGGGTAAAAAGTGGGGAGGGGGCAAAAGAAATAAACTGGAACAGTTTTCAACCGAAAAGTTCCTAACAGTGCACCGCTCGGCAAGAACTGATAAATTTATGAGTGTGTTTATAATGTGATAGGTGCACATTGAAAAAAAGAGTGTCGATGATCGGGAGAGAGGTGAGTCGGAGGCGACCGGAGACCGGCAAGAGAGGAGGGGGTGTGGAGGGAGCGGGGAGGGGAGGGAAGCGGTAATGAGTAATGAATAGGGAGGGAGGGTTGAATGTATTACCACGTGACCTACATACAGACGGCGCAACACAAATATTAACGGAGTCAGGTACCGAGCCCGGGACTTCAGTGTGCCATGGCAGAGGGGTTTCAGCAAACTCCGAACTTGGTCGCCCTCCCCGTCCTTCTTGGAATGCCCCCTTTCCGCGCCCTCAAACACCTCAAACAAACTGCTCCCTACCGCAGCCCGGGTGGTTTTCAAGCATATTCAAGCGCAATTGTGTACTGCGTACAAATACAATCAGAGACTGTACCAACAGAAGAAGGTACGACGTTTTCTCGGCGTTTTGTGGAAGATTAAATGTTCGGGGTACGTACCAGAGGTTTACACCGAGGGGTTACACTACGTGAAAAATTGTCCTCAACTGTAAACAGCTGATTTAGCCTTTTCCCCCCATAAAGCCTATCCCTCTTAGTATGCATCGAAAACAGTTTAGGACGCGGAGCTAAAAACAATCAGTGCGGCGGGCGCAGCGCTCAGGTGCGACAAGCGCCCCCTCCCCCCAACTTTGATCACCCTCCTCTCCTCACCGACGCCACTTAAAACGTTTACTTAAAACGTTGCCCGCGTTAATAAGTTGCAGTGAGAAGCCAAACGCGCGCTGCTGGTGGAATAATTACAGAGCCTCATAACAAGGTGGATTTTTGAGCGTATTGGTTGCCGCGGGGCTTCCGGTGGTGCTGCCTCATCAACCCGTCCCGCCGGACCACAATCAAATAAGTAGCAGGTGGATTCTTTTCATCTTCTCGTTATTTTCCACCTTATTTCGCTTTATACGACAATTATCAGATGGGGTTCGAAATTCTTACAAAATCACACTCTACTTTTCCCGTCCCGGCGCGCCGTTGCTGTCGCCCCGGGCGCGGCGCGGTGGCTAGGGGTGGCCGGGCGCCGCCTCCCTGCGACTAATTTGTGAAGACACCTCGATACTGGGTGATGGATGGGATCAGCAAGTGTCAGGCCTTCAGTCTGTCGGAACGGTTTGCCACCGTTAACCCCCCCCCCC
>NW_026267211.1:560455-564414 GCF_000697945.3 Frankliniella occidentalis | reverse complement strand
CGAGGGAAAGAAAGACGAAGGAATGAGAGAAGAAGTGGGTGAAACAGAAGCGACCGGCTGGCTGCTGCGACAACAACCAGCCGCCGCGTGTAACGCTCGCTCGCCCTCTCTCTCTCTCTCTCTCTCTCTCTCTCTCTCTCTCTCTCTCTCTCTCTCTCTCCTCATCCTCCTCGAGGGATCGGGTAGAGCGTTGACGCCCATCCGGATGAACTGGAATCTCCTCCAGGTACCTTAGAGGTACCTGCCCGGCACTCGGCTCGTGCCAGGAGGAGGGGGAGGGGAAAAGGGAGAGTAAAGGGAGATGTGCGCGGGGAGGAGGGGGCGGGGGGGTGAAAAAGGAGGCCTTCGGGCGGGCGATGCGCGTGAGCGGCGAGGAGCCGATCGCGCTCACGTCGCTGGCGATGAGGACTTGATAAAACAACAAGCAAGCGAAATTTCATCGTCAATTGTCGAAGGTGGTGTCGGTCTTGTGCTTGCTGTTGGCGCGCTTAGGTGCGAGGCCCCGGGCCGGGCCGGGCGGCATGGCGGACTGGTCCCAGCTGATTTATTCGTCGCCATTTCCGGCCGAGATAGCAGCGCGTTGCTGCTGCCGCCGCCGCCCAGCCCGGCCCGGTCCGCCACTGGAGTTCCTTTCGACACTCGAACTCTTTACGAACACCGCCGTCTAGATCGCACAAGCCCCGGCAGAAAGCGGGAGGCGGCTGCCAAATCGACTACATTTTACATTTCCAACATTCCGACAACAAACCGAGAAACGTCAAATCAAAGGGTTAATTGGGCGGGAACGACAAAATATTTTTGTTTTCGAAGTCGCTAGAGCTAAAGTGCGCGGATCGTGGCGTCCAGTTTCCGCTCAGCGCGCACAGCCCCTCAGCTGAGCTGTGCTGAGCTGAGATATCTTTGCGTTTCCCTGACCTTGCCTCGCATCGATATCGGAGCTCGCGAGCGGCCGCGCGCTGCTCTGGCGAAGCATGAGGGCACAGCGAGCGCGAAGCAGCGCAGCAGCCATCCTCATCTGTTTTTTTTCTGCCTCTCCGGCAAAAGTGAGTCCGCATCTCTCCGCCGCGGCCGCGCTGGGCCCATGGCCGGGCCGCGCCGTGGGTGGCGGCGGGCAATATGCGACGTCCCGTCCGCACTCAGGTGCGGGAGTAAGGCAAGTGGCGGGAGAGGAAAAGGCATATCGCTTTCTCTGAGTGGTAAACATATTGTTTTTTCGCTTCGCACAATAGCCAAAGGCAAAAGGAAATTTCCATTTCACTAAATGCGCATTACGTTTTTTTTTTTCATTCTTTTTTGTTTTGTCTGTGTTGCGCGCGCGCGCGCCTGCTGGGCTTACCTCAGCTGCCCGCTCCTAGGGTGTCCGGACACAACTCTGCATGTTTCGCTGCGGGCGACGGCTGGAACAATTAAACGAACCATTATTGGAGGCCACAACTATCGGCCATAAAATGAGACAGACAACGGCACCTGAACGGAGGGCGCAGAACAGAGAGAAGGGGGGGGGGAGTGTTTCTCCACCTCAGCGCCCAACGCATAACAAGCCATCGAAAGCTCTCCGTCGGCCAGAGGGGCAGAATAGAACCGGTCGATTGAAAGCTGTGTACGGGCTGGAGGAAGCCATAGGCGTGGCAGGGCGTTGGCACACCCCTAAATGCGACAGCTCCAATAAGTTTCCGCGCGCAGTCTCCCTTTCATATTCTATAATTTATTTTTTTTCCCGCAAGACACCGTCGGCCTCGCCTCGCCCCGCGGTGTACAGCGGGGTGGAGTGCCCGTCGGTGTCCGGGCGGCGCCGCCCTGATGACAGCTGGACACTACCATTACCGCGCGCGCGTTCGAAAGAGAAGTGTTCACGCGGACGCAGCCCCAGACACAATCGCGCGTCCTTGGACCTGCCGCGGGCGGGGGCGCGTGTGCAGGAAAAAAATTATTAATCCCGCTCCTATCCAAATCACGCTGGTGTTCACACGCAGAATGTAAATAAATATGACCATCAGTAGAAAGGAAAGATAGGGGGAGGGGGACGGGGCGTACCACGGCAGGCCCAGGTCGATGCCTCGGTGCAGCACGACGCCACGCGTCGCCACGCCACGGCCACGGCGCGAGGAGGGTCCAGAGAGCTTCCATCCTCGTCCTCCCCGGGGGCGGGCCGCAGCCGGCCAGACAGAGACGGACAGACGCCCTGATGGGATTTATGCAGTGAATCGTCTCATGCTGGCGTTTAACCTCCGACCCCGCCGCGCCGCTCCGCGCCGGCCGGGCCCTGGCTGCCGCATGGGGGCAAGTAGGCGCATGACACGGCCGGCCGGCTCCTTAAGGACGACATCAAGATGTCGGGACACGGCGACGACACGGCCGCGGCTGCTGCCGTTGTTTTTCTTTTCGGCTAAAATTGAATGGGAGAGAGAGAGTTGGGGGGAGGAGGGGGCAGATACGACCAGTACTCGGTTAGAGCCGAGCGGAGAATCAACACGACTCTTTACGGGAGGAATACACTTTTGTGTGTTTTCTTTCCTTTTTTTACGATGAGAAAAAATAAAAATGTTTTACACACGAGCGCTTCCTATTGCCGTGGGACCGATCGTTCTTCGCTGCCGCCGCGTACCTGAGGATTTAAAACCTGTGCGTGTACACGTGCATACGATGTTTAAGTTATTTTCCAATTTGATTTTGTGTCGCCATCCATAAGCATCGCACATGTGGGCTCTAGACATGCTGACTTCGGGGCAGTGGTTTGCAGGATGATTGAGATGCCTACAAACCGAACGCACACACGCATGCACTCCCACACACACACACTGTCCAAAATCACAGTCATAAAGGATCCCGGTGTGTCATATCGTTTCGTTTAGGTACGCCCCTAGGGGTGTGGCGGGCGCGCGGGGCCCTGTGAGCCGCCCCGCCCTGCCGCCCCGCCCTGCCGCCCCACCACGCCCTCGCCCGCGGGCGCGGATGCGATGACCACCGCCAGGCGGGTGGAGCGGGCCGGGTCCGCTGCATCACACGGGAACCTAGGCGACTTATGGGAAATGTGTCCACTTCATTGGGATTCAGCCGGTCCCGGCCGGGACCCCATAATCTGGCGGCCCCCGCCCGCCCCCCGACTGTGTGCTGCGCTCTGCCGGCCATTAGCCTCACTTAAGGAGGGAAAGAAAACGTGTTTTAATTGGTCCAATAAGAAGACGCGTCCACAATTGGACAAAAAAAATACACGGGTTGGCAAGTGAAGTAGAAGACGCGGCGGTAGGGAGAAGGGCAGAGACGAAATAGGGTCAACAGCTAAGGTCTCCGAGAGTTTTCTTTCCACAGACGGCATAAACAGACAAAATTCCGCGATCGTTTTCTTTCCTTATTTTGCGAGAGATATTTGATGAAATCGCGTCAGCGGAAAACGGCGACGCCGAGCGCGGGTGACCCCTTGGGGAGCCGGGCGCCACCCGCCAACAGGTGCTTCAGCAGGTCTAGCGGGGGCGTGGCGGGGCGTGGCGGGGCGCGGCGGGGCGCGGCGGAGCGGGGTGGGGGAGGGCAGGCGGCACACCAGTGCAAGCGTGTCAGGTGTCATCGCAAAGGCAGGTCGCCCCCGGGCTTTGTCTCCCTCGCACCAGCCCGCTCCGCCCGCTCGGCAGTCAGTTCGCGACGAATATCCGCATCGCACACAACGCGTGTGACCGCAAACATGGACAACACTTAGGGTGAAAATGTTTCGAAAAAGTTTTCGGAAAAATTCTTCCAAGCCGGGGGATATGAGACTCTTCACGCACGGTACGGCTTTTTTTTTTCGTCGCGTGTTTTTGGGTGTAAGCGATCCAGTGTAAGCGCGGTTGTCCCAGTGTGTGTGAGTGTGTGTGTGCTTCAGTGTGTACGAGTGCTAGTCTGTGTGAGATAATAATTTGATAACGCGGCTAGCGACTAAAAAGCACAGCACCGGAACCGAGCCCAGCCACTATCTCATATTTTAA
>NW_026267211.1:555921-560405 GCF_000697945.3 Frankliniella occidentalis | reverse complement strand
CTCCCCCTTCTTCCCTTGCCCGCCCCGCCCTCTTCCTACCCGCGCGCGCCGGTCTGTATTTGGACGCCGAGGCTCCGAACAGCTGACGCCGTGGCACGTCATGGACTACGTCACGGCGTGCGCATCACGCGCCACACCCCGCCCCTCCACGGTGAAGTTCAAAGACACGCGGTAAACGCGCGTGGCAGAGCACAACCGGCGGGTCGAGAAAAATTTGGTCATGGTTCTTCACATTTTTTAAAAGTTAAGTCTTTTTAAAAGCTAGTATTTAAGTCATTTCTCTTTTCCGTTGTGACTTTTAATGTAACATAAAGAAAACTTAAAGGAATTAGTACAGTTAAAAAGCGTCACAGATAATAAAGCATTCAAATTTAGCAACCGTGAGGCACTTCAGTGTGCCTAAAGCAAGACGGCACTTATATTTAAAACGCCTATGAGCAAGTCTCCTACATTTGTCTTAATTAGGTGTAAATAAAAACATTCATTTTTAGGGTTCCTCAGTCGTGCCACCCGTTCTTTTAGGCAGGTGACCGACAGCGCGTCTCAGATGGCGTAGATCCCGGATTTACATTGGAAAAAACAGAGGTTCTACTAGCACCCTTCTTTAGGGCGCTAGACTGCATGTGTAGGAGCGCCATGCACTGCTGCTGCCACTAGTGCGTTACGTTAGTGATGGAACTGAAGGTGCCACAAATAAATGCACTTGCGGTGGGCCATTGTGCACTTTATTAGATGCCACCTTTGTTATTTCAATGTAAAAGGGGGGTTCCATCCCAGTCGGGGTGCACAACACGTAGTAAACGCCAAGATTCTCCAATCCGCTCCAACCTTAAGTAGACGTTACTCATCGCGGGTAGACGCGGGCCACCATGTAAAGCCGTAAAAGGCTTGGAGTCCAGGTACTACAAACAATCCCAAAGTTTAACCGGCTGCCGCGCTGACTGTTTATCCGCGAGATCCTCGGAAGCCTCTCCCGAGCGCGCGGGTGCGCGTGCGCCCGTGTTTACCACGTTTACGAAAATGGTCGATCCCGCGCGCGCCCGGCCGTGACGTAGGTCAGCGGCATTCGGGGAAGGACCGTAAAGACAGGCTGCACACACAGCCGGCCACCATGACCTAACGTTACAGCCCGAGTGTGTGGTGTGTAGCCGGCCCGGCTGTGGGCCCGGCTGTGCGGGGGCGTGCGGGGGCGGGGAGCAACTAGTAGCTTCTATTTCAGCAGAGAGGGCATGAACCGACTGCGGCCTCAGCATCCCCCGCACGGTCGAACACGCAGAGGGAGAGGGAAAAGGAGAGGGAGGGAGAGAGAGAGAGAGAGGGGGGGAGAGAGAGAGAGAGAGAGAGATAGAGAGAGAGAGAGAGAGAGAGAGAGAGGGGGGGGAACCGCCCCTGTAAGCAGACAGACGACATGACCTCGGGACCGCCAACCAAACCCATCAGGAACTGCGAGGCGCTTTGAGACGCGAAGACATGCAGACAGACAGACAGACAGACAGACAGACAGACAGACAGACAGACAGACAGACAGAGGCACCTGGCAGGCAGACGGACGGCGCCGCTATCACTTATCATCTCCTGGGAGTGGCTTGCTGGAAGCCCGCGGCCAATGAGGTACGGCCGCGAAGCGCCGCGCGGCGCCACGCCGCTACCGCAGCCCGGCGAAGCGGGAAGGGGAGACCTGCGCCGCTGACGATAGAGAGCGTGATCCGAGCGCCGCCGGGCACGCGGGGCGCAGCGGGGCCGAGAGGGAGCGGCGGGATGTGAGAGAGGGATCGATCCCACTGTCCGGGCGTCCTGTCGACCTAGCCTTCAGGCCGGCGGCGGGACGCCCGCTCCGCCCCGCCTATATAGAGACCTCCGATATAACACGTTCCGTGCCCACCTCGAATTAGTGCGACATAACCCGCTCCAAACAGGACCTCTAGGAGGCACAACACATCGAGCCGGCCGTCGTCGCGTCAGGGACCTGCCCTGCCCCGCCCCGCCCCGTCTAGGTCCCATCAAAGTGTCACCAAAGTGGCCAATGCACATCGCACGGCGGCGTCCTGGCGGACAACACGGCCCCGCCGACAGCCCTAACAAGCGACACTCTCGCTCCACCGCGCGGACCGAAATAAAAACCCATCCCCGTGTTATAGTGGGCCCTTTAAAACGCCCTCGCGACATCACCGCGGCAACAAATCATGTCGTGTCTTTGAAATGATGCAACAAATTACAAAATCAACAAGGTACGACACGCACGCGACGCACGCGCTACAAGATCCGCGACATGCGCGTAAAATGTGTCGCTTCTTGCTTTGGCGGTCGGGATCGTGACGTGGACACTCACACTCGCACCAATTTGCCTCCTTAACAGGGCGTCGTCGGGCCCGGGGCCGGGCCTGGGGCCGGGCCTGGGGCCGTATAAGGGGCTCTATGTCGCCTCTGGATGACGTCGCGCCGGGCCACACCTGCCGCCCGGGCGCGAGGACGGCACAAGGCGGTCGTGCGTCGCTCCAGCGACAAGTAGTCACGTCCAGCCGCAGCCGAGCTGCTGTATCCGGGCGAAAACGCCTGCAGGGTAGGCAACGCGTCCACAGCGCGCGCACAGGTGTGGGCGGGTTGCCTACCGCCGCACCCCTGCCGAAAGAGGCGCCTGGCCTGGTCAGTAGGCAACGCGCCCGTAGCTCGCGCACCGGTGCAGGAGGGTGGCCTACCTGGCCCCTGGTAATCGGCACGAGGGAGCGCCCGGGCGGTAGGCAACGCGTGCACACCCGGCGCACGCGCGTGGACGGGTTGCCTACCTCGCCCTCCGCAGGCGTTCCGGCCGGCGCCCGCTGGGGTGTATGGATGGGGAAGCGAGCTGAGGAGGGGCTGGGGCGGACGGGAGGAGGGGCTGGGGCGGACGGGAGGCGGGCTGGGGAGGCTCGGGACCAGGGGCGGATGAGACGAGATAACGGGCGATGGGTCCCGGGTGGCCCCGCCGCGGCCCCTCGCCCACCCACCGGAGAGCCATGTCACCAGTTCAAATACTCGCCGCTATTTTCTTAGGTGCACGGCGCGCGCCGGCCGGCCGGCTGGTCCAGCAGCAGCAGCAGCATCAGGGCGCGCGCGTGCCGACCCGAGCCCAGCCGAACGGTCCCCGAAGCCGTTCCCGAAGTCTATATGCAGTGCATTACGTCATTTTGACGTCACTGTTGGCCGGGCGCGCGGCGGCGGCGGGGTGGGACCGCGGCCAGAGTGGGGGCCCGCGCGTGCGCGGAGGGGCAGAGCCAGGCAGAGGCAGGCAGAGCCGGTCCTGGCGGGGCCCCGGCGGAGCTGTAGCGGAGCCCCCACGCCGGCACCAGCACGCGCCCCCATTGGTGGCGCCCCCTCCACCGCCGCGTCCCCCCAAATATGGGACAGATGCTCCATTCATAAAACTAAACGGGGGAGGGGAGGAGGGAGAGAGCTCGTTCTCGCTCGCGGTCCGCTCGGCCGCCGCTGCCGCCGCGCCTCCGCGCCAGTCTCCGTCAGACCGCCCCGCGCAGCGCTGCTCCCGGAGCATACCAGGCACAGCCGCCGCCTGCAGCCCGCGCACCGCGCAGCGCACCGCTTGTTGTGACAGCCCGGCCCACGCAGCCGGCTGCCCGGCCGCGCACACGGGGGCGTCCACGCTCCGGGGAGCCCCCTCTGGGCGGCCCCTCTCCAGGCCACAGCCCCTGCGCCTCGTCGCTGAGTGCTCGCTTGGTGCCGCAGGTGGTGCCGCCGGCGCCGGCTCTTCGCCCACCATGACCATGGACGGGCTGGACACGCTGCCCGCCCACGGCGGGCCCCAGGGCCACCCGGGCGGACTCATGTACCCGCACTCGTCCACCGCCTTCCTGCTCACCGAGTCGGCCGCCGCCGCCCAGCACCACTTCAACGTGCTGAGCTTCGACGCGTGCCTGCTCAAGAACCCCATCGGCCAGGACCCGGGCTCGAGTCCAGTGCCGGGCGCGCAGGCCGCGCCGGACGCCTTCGGCCAGGAGGCGGCCGCGCCCGACGTGCAGCCCGGCGACCTCAACACCCCCGTCACCACCTCGGGCGACATCCCATCCTTCTTCCCCAACAATGTGGTGGAGCCGCCAGCCATCTCCGGTGAGTAGTGTGACGTTTAGTGTGGAGTGACAGTGTGGGTGCTTGAGAGTTAGACGGAGTGAGCGACCGCGCCAGTGAGTGACAGTGCAAGTACGATCGTGTGTGCGAGAGAATGCCGAAGCGAATGATTTGAAGTTCGAGTAAGTGCGGTTGAGTAAGTGCGGTTTAGTGAGTGAGTGTGTGTGTGTGTGAGTGAGTGCGTGATGGGTGGTTGGGCATATACGAACGTGCGTGGGTCTCTGGAGTGCGACACCTACCCCCGGCGCCCGGGACCGCCCAAACCCTTGCCATACGCAACACCCTAGCCCTTCGGGTCCTTCGGGTGCCGCAGCCCCCTCCACAGGTTGCTCGTAGGGTGCTCATGAATGGGCGCTGGCGGGCGGGGC